>NC_056748.1:1014412135-1014452135 GCF_019279795.1 Protopterus annectens | reverse complement strand
TTCACTGACAAACAAAACAAACAACAAAGTATAATATAAAGCTTTTCTAATCAGTCCATCACTGAAAAGTGGCTTTGGGCTAGTCATTGCCCCCTAGCTAAAGAAAAAGAGATTAATTCTAGTATAGAAGAAATGTTTCAAGCATGAAATGGTAAATGTAAACCCTTCTTCTCTGATGGAGGAGAGAGCTGCAATGTACCTACTGAGACCATACAGAAAGTGAGGTTTCCTATTACATATTCAAGTGATACCAGTGTAGTTTCCCGTATTTTTGAAAAGAACTGGAATATTTTAAAATCTATAGAGGAATTAGATGGAATAATAGAAGCTAAGCCACAATTCTGTTTTAAAAACAATAGATCTTTGAAAAGACAACTGTGTAAAAACCACTTACTAATAAGAAGGAATATATATATTTTCCTATAGGGTTGGAACATTCCCATGTAGGCATTGTATGGCATGTAAGTATATATATATATATATATATATATATATATATATATATATATATATATATATATATATATATATATATATATATACAAATAGTGTATTTACACATCCCAGTAATAACTTCTCTATTAACTTTGATTTTTATGCGGATTGCAAAACACTTGCAATATATCTTAGTTTCTGTAAAGAATGTTATGTTTTTTATGTAGGTAAAACCAATAGGAGTATTAAAGAACAAATTCTAGAGCAGATTAGGGACATAGCCAACGTGAAAGAAACAAGTGCTTTAGCCAGACATACTAGAGATAAAGGTCCTTAACATATTTTTAATTTTTAGTGCTCGAGATTTTACAACAAAGTATTAGAGGTGGGGACATTATAAACAAGACCGAGGCAGCAGAGCAGAGGTGGATTCTGCAACTGCATGCAGAGAAAAACCCAGGGATGAATAGTGGGTTGTCCCTTAAACCTTTTCTTAAAGCTAGATTTTTGAAACATTAAATTAAATGAGTGGATATAAAGTATTAGGGTGATATATTGTTTTTTTTAAATGAATTGTTTATCTATGCAACTGTTATTGGTTGTTTTTATATTGTAGTATTTAATGCTCCTACTTGCACTTTAATAGATGCACTAAGTTAATTGAATAATTTGCTTTATTCTTGGATTGGATGCACTTTTGTTTACATTTCTTGAGTTTTTTTAGTAATAATTGAGTCTGAAGAAGTGATCAGTTGATTTGATCATGAAAGCACTTACTCGTATGTATTAAACATTTGTTTTTATGATATTGCTTTCAGCTGTGGTCTGTTCGTATTTTCTATGTTTTAATTTAAAGCTCTGAGGTGAAGACCAAGCGTTTGTCCAGCTACAGGATTATTTATTCTTTTTATAAGGTAGTTATCACTGCCACCAAAGCTCTACAAAGCCAGCTACAGAAGGCTCTTGCAAGGGTACCCAATTATAGTGAGTGAAATTAATATTAATACAAATGGTAATGTGGACCAAACAGCCAAGTTTCAGGAGTGGCCATAGTTATCACCAATTAAATATATGCAAATAGAGTCAAAGCTTAAATATTCTCTAAAAGACCAGCCACAGTGAATTGTGTAAATATATTTTATAATAAATAATAAAAGAACATGAAAATACTAAATATCTATTTGCAGTAAACACCGGAGTTTCAGTCACAGAGAATATTAAAAATAACACTAATGGAAAGTTTCACACAGTTATAGAAAAACAGTATTTCTAATCTCACTATATTTTCCTGCCTAATCTAAAAGAGAAATTACTGTTCCCTAGTTAAGTTACTTCCTGAGTAGAGCAAGGCAATATAATTTGGGTGAATGGTCCTTGTTGCCAGATCCAAGACAGAATGCAGAATGCTGAGAGCAATTTCCTAATATCTAAATATTATTTCAGAGTTGATTACACAATGACATCACTTCTGGTCATCTAACTGTGTTTCCCACACTCACCAACACTAGAAGCTGACAGGCATTTAGCACCTACATGTTACCATACAAACAGACAGAGCTTTTCTCAGATCTCCTGGAAGTCATAAAACCATAAAACACGTCCCTCCTTTCTACAGGAGCTACCGACTATTCTCTAGCACAGACATTGCATCTCTGGCTCCATTCAGAACTGTGGGATAATATCTTTATGGATCCCAATAAAGGCAGTCCCATGTATAATTCATTGTCAATTCCGATTTATTAAAACACAATAAAACAATAGGTTTAGCGCTTTCATTTTCTATCCGGAAACTTCTTCAGAACAATAAAATCACATGCAACTGTTTAATTTATAGTCAATTTAAATTACAATCAGTTCATCTATTAGTTAATTACACTGATTAAAATACTAGTTAAAGTCATAGTGTAGGTACAAGAATACGTATGTAGTAATAACAACCATAGCTGCTCTACGTAACAAGATTTTCTCAGGAAATTCCATATAATTCATCCTATTCCTAATAACTGTAGAATAATACATAAAATAAATAAAATAATGCAATATATTATAACATAAATGCTGATTTTAAATTTTGGATTTTGGAAATGGTCCCTAAAGACAGTAGAGGGGGCGATTGGGAGAATAAATTGTGTTTTAGGGAGCTAATTTGGCAGTTACGGCTGGATGCATCTACCCACCCGGGATGAATGACCATACTTCCCTATTACCAGCCTTAAAACTCAGAGCAAACAAAATAAAATAAAATAACATAGAATAAAATAATGAAATAAAACAATGTTTTTATAAAAGTATATACATACACACATTTTAAAAAAAAAAGTATATTTAAATACATTAACTACATAATATATATGAGTTTTTAGTTAGTTATTTATACTTCATTTGATCACGTTTACTTATTTATAAAATATATAAAAAGCACAGTATGATGTTGCATTATGTTATAATATATTGTATTATTTTATTTATTTTATGTATTATTGTACAGTTATTAGGAATATGATGAATTATATGGAAGTTCCTGAGAAAATCTTGTTATGTAGAGCAGTTATGGTTGTTATTACTACACACGTATTCTTGTACCTACACAATGACTTTAACTAGTATTTTAATCAGTGTAACTAACTAATGTATGAACTAATTGTAATTTAAATTGACTATAAGTTAAACAGTTGCATGTGATTTTATTGTTCTGAAGACGTTTCCGGATAGGAAATGAAAGCACTAAACCTATTGTATTATTGTGTTTTAATAAATCGGAATTGACAACGAATTATATGTGGGACTGCCTTTATTGGGATCCTGTGCTCGAAGATTTTTTACACTTATTGTTTTTTTTCTTGTCTCCGTTGTCCATTGGTTTGGTGTTATAATATCTTTATGGCTTAACCCATAAAGTAATTTAATTTCAGATATTCTTTAAAGTTTGCTGCAGCTGGATTGTGATTAACCTCTGCTCTGCCAGTATCCTCTGTTGAAACATATACATTTAAAATTCAGTTAAAATAATACATATACATTTATTTCCCTTCCAGCAGGGCACACTGTTGATACATTTTAATACAAGCAAACCTCATAGATACATTTTCAGCACAAACATCTGTACAAATCAGTTTGCTGTACGAATGACATGTCACACATCCACAGCCCTACTTCTCCTGGTATGGCTGGCAGTATCTCCTGTCATCACAATGGGTTTCAGTTGCTGAAGCTTAGTTGAACTTGTATTACACTATCAAAATTAAAGTTTTCAGAGAATGAAATATTCCTATTCCAACTAAATCATTCATAGGATTTGAAAGGAACACGACACCTACTTTCCATTACTTCATATTCTAAAACAAAAATGGCTGCTACCTCACAGACATATTTGACTGAATAACATGTCCTCTTGCCCCACCATACTCATATCTTATTTGTACTAACCCTAACCCTCTACTCTTCTCAGTCCTACACAAGAAAGTACTAAACATCCTTTCCATAACAGTGCCACTGGACAAACACACACTATCTCTCTCTCATATACACATACACAAATACTCAACCCCAGAGATAAAGCATTCAACAGAAACGAAAGTTTTAGCATTAATGTCCACATCCACATGACTTATATTTGCACAATTCAACTGTTCCACCATTCAATAAAACCCTGCATTCAACCAATTGTACCACCTACAATGTTTTGATTAACAAACATACTATACCCATATATTTTGTGTGTGTGTATTCAGGGCCCTGTTCAGTGGGCATCACTACTCTGAAATTAAAATTTACTTTTCATCTCATTTTACTGCATCTAGTGTTTGATGTACCTACCCATATCATCCACAGCTGTTCTATTTCAATCTTGCAGTTGCCTGTTGACTCTCATTGCTGTGGATTTAATGCATCTGAAATTGAATTGATCAGACTGTTTTAAAGATGACAACAACTACAAAGGTTTTGAATCCCAAAGAGAATGCACTCCATTAACTGAGTTAGATTTTCCTTCACACTTGAATTATTTTCATGTTGTAAAGAATAAGCTAGATCTGGGTCATCCAAATGTGATTGTAACATTTTTGATGGTTGCCTCCATTAGATGTAAACCTCTGTAGGTATGCACTGATGTTAACTGCTCTTAGGTCTTGTACTGCACGTTTGGTAGTGATGCAATGACAGCTATTTAATCATTAATCCATGGAAGGAGCATGTCATAGCAATATTTATTCCTTTTTGATTATGCCTGGTCTTCCAAGATGATAACGATCACAACTATATTTATAACATTGTGTTTTGAGCATTTTGGATTATTTGGCCATTTGTGTCTTCCTCTGAATTCCATGCTATTAGTTAGTGTGCCATCTCACTTCATTACTTACCTTAGGTACCACAGCATGTGATGTTTCCACTGCCATGCTGCATTTCCTTCAGTTCATTCCAACTGAATGTAGCCATGTTTTAAATAAAATAAAAAGCTGTTACAGTTTTCCTATATGTGACATCTTTAGATGTTCACTGAACCTTAGCCCTTGGTGATGTCATCACATGGACAGTGTGGGGGCATGCCCATAGACTTAAAGAATGCACAACAGCTCATGCAAGGGAGTCAATCAGTTACAGTCTATGGACACCACCATAGAACTTTGGGGATTTATGGGATTTATCCTTAATAAAAAAATGTACAAAGCCCTTTTGTTATGAAGCCACCAATATAATACTTCTGTGAAAAATACTAGAAAATGTATCATAGCACTTAAGCTACAAAGTACTGCAATATGTATATGAAGTGAGATGGAACTTTCTTATGTATTTTCTGTGAGAACTGTTATAGATTTTTTTATAAATATTGAAACAAAGTATTTATTTTTGGACTTTAGTATCATAGTGCTGTTTTTGGGCGGCCACGGTGGTGCAGCGGTTAGCGTTGCCACCTCACAGTAAGAGGTTCTCCGGTTCGATCCTCGGCTGGGGTGCCTTCTGTGCGGAGTCTGCATGTCCTCACTGTGTCCGCGTGGGTTTCCTCCGGGTGCTCCGGTTTCCTCCCACATCCCAAAGACATGCAGTAGGTGGATTGGACACTCTAAAGTGGCCCTCGGTGTGAGTGTGTGCATGTGTGTGCCTTCTGTGGAAGGTTGGGTGCTGGGCTGGCAACTCGACACTGTAAAACTCCACTGCCAATCATGAGCGGACAGGTGATCCGCTGTGGCGACCCCTAACTGGGAAAAGCCGAAAGGAGAAGAAGTATCATAGTGCTGTTTTTGGCTGCTCCTCATACCACTCATTCCCTTACAGCAAGATATCTAAACAAAGCCGTAAGTAATAGGGGGACAAAGGCCCAAAAATAGGAACAATTTTTAAAGACTGCTCTTACAAACATCGAAAATTGATAAAATAACTGGTTTTACCTTAACGTGAATATTCTGAAGGGTATGACATCTGAAAGTCAAATGTCTGTCATTATTTTTTACTTTAACCCTCAATAATTTGCCAATAATTTATCAGAGTAACAAAATTTTAGAGTAACAGACCAAAAATATGCAGCAAAAATCTGGACATTCTGGGAAAATCTGTTGAGAGGTATGCTGCTCATGCATTTATCTTGGTAGTACAGTGGTGAAGTGGAATTGGTCTGAGTCCATAACATTGTTCAAGAATTATCTGTTTGTGTTCTTCAAGACTGATTTTCCCATAAATATGTACAGACACACCCAAACACACACCTCTCTGCTCTAGCATATTCCCTGTTAGGTCTGACTGGTACAATATGTGACTGTAGTTTGTACAGACAGACCTTTCCTTTTTTTTAATATTTGTATCAAAAAAGAAGTATTACTTTAAGTCTAGCAATGAAAGGAAGTTATTTGTTAATTAACAGCTATCAGCCATCTGTAAGAGTGCCTAAGCCATGGCTGTTTTTGACTGGTACAATATATGACTCTAGTTTGTACAGACAGAACTTTCCTTTTTTTAAATATTTGTATCAGAAAAAAGTATTACTTTAAGTCTAACAATGAAAGGAAGTTATTTGTTAATTAACAGCTATCAGCCATCTGTAAGAGAGCCTAAGCCACGGCTATTTTCTTTTGTGCATCTGTAATTTAATGTATTAAGTATCAGCAGGCAGAACTCTTAAATGAAATGCAAGTTGTGTGAAAGTGCAGCAACTTCTTATGCACGTCAAGTATGTTGACAGCTGTTTCAAGGAGTAAACTGAAGGGATTTATTTTTTGAACATTCTAGTGGGTAGCATTGTACGATTTACTTCTGCTGGTATGTGCCAATAGCCAGTGAGACATCAAAATCACACAGGCTGTGTGTGGTTTATTCCTTCTATGGTATAATGTAGCAATAATCCATGGAAGATATGGTGAGATTTATTCACAGATAGCAAGTTTTGATCATGAGTGAAGGCTGAGTAATCAGCTACTTAATCTATGAATGAGTAATCCCCACTATACATCCCACATGTATTACTGATATACAGTGTTTTGAATAGTGTTTGCGGCAGTAAAACTGTAGATGTACATATTTTGTATTAATCAGTGCTGTATTCTGTGGGAGACTTGCGGAATTCTGAGTCTTCAGATAAATAAAATAAAATCTGTACAAAATGTTAGGTATTATAAGGAGTACAAAGGTAAATATTTACAGCTATTATAGCTGTCTGTCATGCTGTTGTGGTGCTAAAACTGGCTACAAGAAGGCAGAAAGTAAACTTTTAGGTAAAAGATTGTGACTAATAAACAAAAATATATCCTAATTTAGTTTTGCTGAATTTACATGCATTATTTGAATATCAGTGACTTAATTTTTACAGGAGTATCCTGTGTAGTCATCTCATTTCCTTTTTTGTTTATTTTTATTTTTTGTGTGTGTGCGTGTGTGTGTGTGTGTGTGTGTGTGTGTGTGTGTGTGTGTGTGTGTGTGTGTTTGTGTGATTTTAATTGCTTGAGTTTGGTATTGCAAGACCACAAAATTCTGGCCGACTATAAAGGCAGAAGTATTTTTTTGTTGTTGTTAAATTATTTGAGAGTTTTTATGCTGGGGCTTCATAACAAAGTATGAAGTTGCATTCGCTGTAGCTGCTGATCAGTTAAGGAGGGTCATTGTTTTGTTTCAGACTTTTAGGCTGTGGAATGCAGGGTTATTACAAAGCTGCAAAACTGTTTTTCCCTGTACTGGAATTGCTAAAGAAAGCATTAGGTCACGCCTGAAAATGTGGCATCTTACTGAGCGCCTTAAATGGTGCCAGTTATTTTATTTATTTTATTTTTCACTGACAGAAGTGAATTTGAGCATAAATCTTGATGTAGCAACTAATTGGGTTGGTCTGTATGTATTCTTTCCAGAATCGCTCAAGGAAAGAACAGCTAGTGACAAGTTAGATTATTTACTGGAAGGAACATTTATTGTTGCTGTTGTATGACTTATTGTTACTGCATTATAAGGAAAATTTAGACGGTGTGAATGTGTAACAAATAATATAAATGAAAAAGTCAACATTAACGTTTTTCAGAAGTAGTTTTGGATTGTATTATTTTTTTAAGTGTGGGTGAAATAGTGATTTCCTAAGTGGCTCACAGGTATGAGTTTAATGTGCTTATGAGAATGTGAGTGTGTGTGTATGTGTGTGTTAAAGTATCAGATAATGAATGAATAAATATAAAGGATCTGTGTATAGTAATTCATTACAATATAAGCACATACCTAGTAGTATAGTGCATACAAAACAAAAGTGAATACAAGCATTTGCTATATAAAATAAATAAATGTCATTACTGATAAAGTAGCTTGGAGGTATATACCACCAAATTTCTGTTTATTTATTTTTATGGTGGTTATTTCTTACTGTCTGTTCTTCTACTGTCAGACATGTAAGGCAAGGGCCTTTGTGTGGTGTTTCAACGTCCACCTTTCCAGCAAAATATGATTGAAGCCCAGAATTTCTCAGTGCCACATAATGTGGGATAACTCTGCATGTAAATGTGTAAAACTATTAAACATTGCATAAAAACAAAATTGCTGTCCACTGGAAATTACTAAATGATGCAAACTATTACTGTATGTGTTTGAGGTAGTATACCAACTGCATTTGAGCAAACATACCACTTCATTTTTGTTAAATCAAACTCGCTGCACAGCTGATGTCTCACCTCCCATTGCTTCACCTCTGGGTTAAACTCCTGTGCTCATTTTCACTAAGGTGTCCCATCTCCTGTCTTGGAACTGCCGAAATGTACAGTCCCATCAGCATGTACATTAAGGGTCAGAAGTATGCAGCTCATAGGTTCATAGGTTCATAGGCTGGTACTAGGCTATCAGCCCAACGGCCTATACAAGCCTAGCCATAACAATTCCCTGGATATTTCTTCCCACAATATTTACTTCCCTGGACCCCTGTCTAGCAGGGCGACTGAAGTGATCCCAGGGGTGAATTTCCTATCTCCCATCCAATTGTTAAGGTTCCTTTTGAAGATGGCCAAGGAGGCGCTCTGCTTAACATGTATGGGCAGTCTATTCCAGAGTATGGGGAGTCTCTGTGTCAGGAACCTATCTCTCCAGCATGTTTTGTTCATTGTGATGACAATGTTTAGATCCCTGGAGCATGTGGCTCTGAGGGATTGGGATTTCTTTAAGTGGAGCACGTCCAATAGCTCAGGGTTTGACATGGCCTTGTGTGTTGAGCAGAGATCTTCTCTGAGTAGACGATATGCCACAGAGTATAGCTGGAGTTTTTTTAGATGGTCAGCATAGGGCATCTGCTTTAGGCCCGTGATTCTTTTAGTGAGGTATTTCTGCATCTTTTCCAGCTATTGCAGATGTCTTGTGAGGTACATACCAAACGGGGTGCTGTACTCTATAATGGGTCTAATGCGGGATGAGTACAGTGGGACAATGACCTCCTTTTTTCTGGATGAAAGCCCTTAGTGATGAGGTGTGCCACATAGAAGGATTCCTGACAGTTGTGGCGATGTGGTTATCGAAGGTGAGACCACTGTTCACCTGTGTCCCTAAGTCTCACATCACACTTTTGGTGTTTATTGTACTGCCACCTATGTGGTAATTCATGGGTACATGTTTTTTCCCAAAGGGGATAACTATACATTCCTTGGCATTAAGCTTGAGCCCATGGCTCTGGCACCAAGCATCTGTTTCTGTAAGGCCCTTTTGTAGAATAAACACATAATTTGGGGATTCAATAATGGCTCCCAGTTTGCAGTCATCTGCAGACTTTGTTAGCCAGAGTCCCTTAGCATTGGCCTGTACTTCAGAGAAGTAGATGCCAAACAAGAGCAGTCCCAGGACTGAACCCTGAGGTCCTCCACTTGTCAGTTGTCTGGAGCTGGATTTGTAGTCGGCTACTTTTACAGTCTGGGTTCTGTCAGTAAGCCAATTGGCAACCCATCAAGTGACATAGGGATTTATGCCCAGCTTAATAAGTTTATCTGTGATTCCAGAGTGGGGGATGGTGTTGAAAGCCTTGGCGTGGTCCAGATAGGCTGTGTGGACCTCCTTACCCTTGTCCACAGTTCTGGAGACTGATTCGAAGAAGTCAGTCAGGTTCAGGAGACAAGATCGGCCCTTCATGAACCCAAACTAAGTGGAGTCCAGTGTTTTAAGGTTGCCAGTGTCTTTGTTTATAAGTTCCATGATAATGCGTTCCATGCCCTTGCAGATCAGGCTCGTCAGACTGATGGGATGGTAGTTCCGGGGATCCATGGTGACTCCCCCCTTGTGGAGTGGGATAACTGTAGCTTTGCGCCACTCAGTGGGCACGAAGCCTGAGGTGAGGCTATGATTAAACTTGACACTTAGGTGAGGTGCCAGTTAATTTTGTAGTTCATGTAGTACACAGCCCGGGATGTCATCTGGTCCCACGGATGCTGTATTCTTAGCTTTGGAGAGTGCGGTTTCTACCTGTCTGGCCGTAATTACCATAATTTAGCAATCTTTTGGTATTGAGATGGGCCCTTTAGGGGGTGAGGGGGGGGTGAAGTTGGCACTAAATCAATCTGCCAGGATATTGACAATATCAGTATATTTAATGCCATTCTTTTGTAGCTCAGAGCAGATCTGGGCATTGCCATTTAGATTCCTGACATAACTATAGAATGCCTTGTGGTGGTCTTTGGAATCTTTGGCAATTTTATTTTTGTAACTAGCTTTGGAAGATTTTATGAGGGATCTCAGCTTCTTACTGAGACTGGTAAGGGAGTTTTTTGCATCCTGGGATTTTCCTCTTTTCTGCAACAGTTTCTTCCTTCTGTTGTATAGTTTGTTTATGGCAGGGGACCAGCAGATTGGCTTCCTTTTTTGGAGGAGAGCATCTTGGTTCTATTTGGGATGGCAAGATTCATGCACGAGTGGATGTGCTTGTACAGTGCCTTAGTGTAGGATTCGGCAGTCAAACTTTCAGCTCCCGTCTGCATGGGTGTCATGAATTTTGTCACTTCTAACTTGAGTAGCATGAAGTTGGCTTTGGAGAAGTTTTTTATGGAGGTTTCCTTACTGGGGGGTGGGGGTGGAATGTGGATGTCAAGGATGATTTGCTTATGGTCAGACCTGACCAATGAGGGGATGACCACTGGTGTGGAGCATATATCTTCCATGTTGGTAATGACCAGGCCTAGGATATTGGCACCCTTGGTGGGACAATGGATTAGTTGATCCATGGCGTTGGAATGTATGAATTCCAAGAACCTTTGGGAAAAGGTGTTGGTACCCGAGTAGTTTTCCCAGTTAATGGCAGGATAGTTGAAATCACCCAGTATTATGGTGTTTGGTTGTATCTTAATATTTTCCAGTATGTTTAGAAAGGTGTAGTGAGAATCTTGGGGCATGGTGGGGGATCTGTAGCAAGCTACAATTTGGATTGCAGTCTTACCTAGTGTTAGTTGCACCTGGAGAATTTCAGATGCATTGTGTTGCACAACTAGCCTGGAGGTGTGAATATCCTTGGTGAATATTGACACTCCTCCACCTTTAGTGTTTCAGTCTTGGTTTGGTGGCCGAAAAGTGTGGTAAGAGTTGTAGCCTGGTATTGCAGGGGTGCTCTCTGGAGCCTTGAATCAGGTCTTAGTTACTGCACAGATATCGATGTTGTCCATTTTTAGGAGTGCCTCGAGAGAGTGCATTTTGAGGTTTAGGCGAATGAAGTGTGGAACATGGAAATTTACTCCCCACCCCACGCTGACCTTAAACCACATCGTAAAGCCCAGCAGATGTTTTCTGGTACAGTGAGTATCCACAAGCTGCTGCTGGGGTCCTAGAAGTATAAGCAAAGCAAGTCAGAGCTCCTTTATATGTTTTCCTGCCATCTTAGTAAAGGACACATAGTTTTCTCCTGGAAACAAAGCAGTGGATGGACAAGTGTTCATGCCACTTATGGTACCAGTGTCACATTATTGCCTGGTGCTGACTTGTTTGTACAGTGTTCAGACTCTTCTACAGGAAGACAAACTCGATCTTCCCAGCCCATTCCTTTGGGACTTGGCATCCAGCTCTAGAATGTTACCATGCAAGGGAAACAAAACTTCCTTTGCAGTATTAGCACTAGTATTAATGAGCAGGCCTCCATAATACTCTATCCTGTAAAGTCTTAATGGGGCAGCATCTTTTCTACCTGCAAGGATGGATGTAGTAATACATTCTTACCTCTTTAGCAGTGTTCAGAATCACTCATTTGTGATTGGTGGCCTTGGTCAGAATCGTTTATTTGTGATTGGTGGTCGTGGTGCGGACTGCATACATATAATTTTAAAAAAGTTATACTGACTTATTGAGGCAAGGACAAGGGATCCTTGACAGAAATGCAGTATGTAGCTGTTGAAATTTCAAAAGGGCAGTTGCAAAAGAACAAGTTTATTTTGCACATTGAAATTTAGAGCATTTTTGAGGGGAAGCTTCATCCCCCTCATTACTAACTTTGAAATGAGGTACTTGAAAACTGTGATCTATTTTTTCTACAAATTACATGTATTTCACTTCTATGATCACACCTTAGAGGGTCAATCACAAATATATCACACATCTGCCTGACACCCAAGGGCAAGATGTTGGCATATTATACCAGCATCATATGATAAGGTGTTGGCATATTATGCCGGTGACATAGGGTAGGGACTGACCTATGAGTCAGAGAACTGTCTGGTAGGATGGAAGAACTGAAACACCCAGGGGCAGATTACCTTTTGCAGAATGAAGATGTTTTCAAGTCCTGAAGCTTCCATATTTCTAGTGGAGCCTGGAGCCTGGAGAAACTGCAAAAGCTGAAAACACATTCATCAAAGGGGGCAGTAGGCTGCCATTCAGAAATGGGACTAATAGACCTGTTACTGGGACCACTGCTTGCTTAACTCTTTGTTGTATTGGAGAATGTGAAGCGCATCGTGAAAAGACTTTACAGAAAGTGTGCCAACACTCAATACTTCAGTAAGAGGAAATAATTTGTATAAAAAGACATTTATATAACCATTTGAATCAGTAATGTTTATATTCTAAAAAGACGAAGAAAACACAAAAATCTTTATCAAGTTTTACCTTTTTCTGTGTGATTTCATAAAATTAATATTCCTCCTATTATAAACATGCAAACATACAGTTTCTGTCTTCTCTCTTAGAACAAAAGTATAAAAACTGGTTAGGTTCTCTATTTTTGAAACAATTACTGTGAAGACAAATTGAAATTGATGATATTTTATTCAAACAAATATAGTATTTAATCACAGACATTAAAATATAAACATAGGTATACATACAATCAGATCTCAGCATGGTGACTGTAATGCCACACACAGAGACACCCACTAGCACACACAAACATACATACACATGCACAGTCAGAATACCTCTGTTTTTAAAATGAAAATATTTTTTATTTGATTTCCAATACCTTCTGGAGCTTCTGTTTGTGTTTCTTCTTTTGACATCCCTAAATTAGCACAATTCAGCCTTTTTTCCAGCTGTGTGCACAGAACCATGTACAATCGTCATGCTGAATTTCCCCAGTGATCATGAGGTGGGAGAAATGCTCAACTATGCCAATCTGATGTTGTCTGAAGAAAAAGAAATATGAACAGTTACCCAGTACAGAAGGCCTCCCTGTAGTTCATTTTAAGTGGTAAGTACATATCTGTTATATTCAAACATGGATGGAAGGACACATGATTTAAAATCATTTCCTCCACATGGTACTAACTTAGACTGGCACCTTCCTTTAATGTGATAAACCTCAGAACATGCCATTTTTAATCATAATATATCTCCTCTTTGTGATGCCTCATGTGTCTAAATTAACTTATATTAAAACTAAGGTCATTACTACTACGAAAGGTGTCGGGTTTTGCACACTATGTTGGTGAATTCCCTCTTCTTTTAATGAAGTGTTTAATGGATGGGAAATCAATACCAAACTCTGGTATAGTTTACAAGCCCACCAAACTGGGCACAGATCTCTACAAAACTCACTGGATTGCCAGCTGGCTCACAGGCAGGGCTTAGGAAGTCAGGATTGGTGATACCAACTCCGCTAAGAAACTGTTCATCAGGTGGGTACCTCATGGCATTGTGCTGGGACTGCTCTTATTTGGCATCTGCTTTGTAGCAGTAAAGGCTAATGACAAGGGCCTTTGGCTGACCAGTTTTTGCAGATGACTGCAAATTGAGAGCTACCATAGATTCCCACCACAACACATAAATGTTACAAGGGGTCTAACACAGACAAATGCTTGGTGGCAAAGTCATGGACTAAAACTCAATGCCAAGAAATGCATTATAGTGCATTTTGGGAAAACTGACACCCAGGCTAATTACTCCATTGATAAGACATCTCACAAGTTGATCCAGTAGTCAGGGATCTAGGAGCATATGTAGACAATAATCTGGCCTTTGACCAACATATGGCCAAGGTAGTAAGAAAATTATTCTATGTTGCCCAACTTACAAGTAAAGACATGGCATCCAGTTCCAGGGAAGTCATAATGCCACTTTATTCAGCTCTTATCAGACCCATCATTGAGTATGCTGCCCCCTTAGGCATGTACTTTACCAAACATATACAACAACTGGCACACCCACAAAGGCAGACCCATCATTGAGTATACTGCCCCTTTAGGCATGTACTTTACCAAACATATACAACAACTGGCACACCCACAAAGGCAGACCCATCATTGAGTATACTGCCCCCTTAGGCATGTACTTTACCAAACATATACAACAACTGGCACACCCACAAAGGCAGACCCATCATTGAGTATACTGCCCCCTTAGGCATGTACTTTACCAAACATATACAACAACTGGCACACCCACAAAGGCACACCCATCATTGAGTATACTGCCCCCTTAGGCAGGTACTTTACCAAACATATACAACAACTGGCACACCCACAAAGGCAGACCCATCATTGAGTATACTGCCCCCTTAGGCATGTACTTTACCAAACATATTCAACAACTGGCACACCCACAAAGGTACCTTAACAGGAGAATCCAGGGTATAAACACATTGTCCAATACTGATCACAATAAAACACTATCTCTATACTCTGTCTCCTACAGATTACTGAGAGGTAATCTATGTCTGGCATACAAGGCCTCAGAACCAGCTCTGAGGGACCATTTGCACATCTGCAAAATAAACAGCATCAGAGCCATTAGATCCAAGGATTTAAATTTTTCTCTTGACATAAATAAGACATATTAGTGAGACAGATATGTGTCTCAGAGGATCACAATGCTCTGGAATAGGCTCCCCATCCATGTGAAGCAGAGTCCATCCGTAACCTTATTTAAGTGTAACCTTGACCAATGGATGGGAAATTGGAAATTCACCCCAGGTCTGGCCCCCATGCCTCTGATAGGCAGTAATGCCCAAACTAACATTACCTGTCCCCAACATAACCTCTAGAAACATCCTAACTAACATACCCCTCCTAATAAATACACATCATACATAGGGACAAATTGAGTTGGATTGCACAGCTAGGCTTATAAAGCCCCTGGTGGCCATTAGCCTAGTATATAACTATACACCTACGAACATGCTTTTAGGTTTACTGTCTATGTACCCCATACAGTTTTGTTTATGGTCTCCAAGATCAAATTGCTGTTCACTGTCAACACCATCCATAGTTTCCATATAAATAAGGAAGAAAAATGAATACATACAGTAAAGTATTAAACGTTTAGAATTTTCAGCTGGACATTACAGTTTGGGAATTTATGTCTTATACTGGATTCCTTTCACAAGTTCGAACTTTCAAAACTTCGAACTTCAAATGGTCGAGACCACTCTACAGCACGGAATGTAAAATTTACCATTTTCCTCACTGTAGTGTGATTTCGGAGTTGGTGTATTTATTCAGCAGGGGGGTATGGGGGGTGCAGGGGCACTTGCCCCCCCCCCCCATAAAAATGTAAAACAATTTTTTTTTTGTTTTTATTTTTTTTATTACAATTTCACACTTCACTAAGAAGTATTTTAAAATAACTAACAGATCTACTGTAACAATGACATTGCAGTTCCACAATGTCGTATAAGGGATCTGTTAGGATCTTGATTATTTGCACTTCAAAGTTTTGAAATTTCGAGCTTATAAAGTAGATCCCTTATAATACATTGTGGAATTGCAATGTCATTATTACAGCAGATCTGTAAGTTATTTTAAAGTACCTTGCACCCTTTGGTAGCTAGTTTTGAGAATGTGGTTAAACAAGAGTTGTACCAACTTTGGGCTAATAACAATAAGTTGTACTTTAATTTGAGTACTAAAGAGAAAGAACTACTTTTTTCTTTAAAACATGACAGAAGTATCCGCATAATGACCCCAAACAACGGAGGGGGGGGTTGTAATTTTCAACAGTGAAGACTATAAAAATCATATTCAAGGTATTTTGTTTCAGGAGGAAAGCTATTTGCAGGTATCCAAGAATCAGATTAATATTTCCTACCGGCGTATTGATGGGTTTTTGAAAGAATATTTACTAGAACAAAGGATCAGTCAGGAAGTTTACTCTTTTCTATTTAAATAATTTTCCCAAGGTACCAAGTATATTTGGCATCCCTAAGATCCACAAAGATGTTTTGTCACCCTCATTTAGGCCTATTGTGGTAGCAGGGGGTCTAAAACACACAATTTGGCAGTCTTTGTAGATGGTTAAGCATGTAGTTGAGAGTACGCCACATCTTGTGAAAGATTCTTGGGACTTTCTGGGACAGATTAAGCAAGATTTATGGAATCCTGATCTGATTTTTTTGACAACAGATGTACAAGATTTATTCTCCTGTATTCCTAGAGAGGAAGGTTTGGATTATTTTGAAAAAATGCTGTTTGATCATTCTAGTTTATCTCCAGAGCATGTACAGCTTGTTTGTGAAATAATGGCCTTGATTTTAGATAACAACTATATTTGTTTTGAAGGGCAATATTTCCAACAAACCAAAGGAGTTGCTATGGGGGCAGCTTGTGCCCCCGTTTATGCAAACCTTGGGAGAAAGAGTTTATTTTTGAAAGTAGGTTTCATTTGGATATTTTGTTTTACAGCAGGTACCTGGACGATATTTTTATGGAAGGGTACCAAGGAAAGTATTGCTGGTTTTGTTGAATATCTAAATGGCACTACCCATTATTTGAAATTTACCTATGAGTATAATGAGAAAGAAATTCACTATCTTGATACCACCATCATTAAAGATGTGTGTTGTTTTAGATCCAAGGTGTATAGAAAGAAAACTTTTTGTAATTCCTACCTCCATTTCCTAAGTCATCACCCACTATACCAGAAAAAAAGTATTGTTAAGGGACAGGCAATCAGAATTTCTAGAATGACTTCCCATGTTGAGGACGTCATTAAGGAATTCAGTGACCTGAGGAACATGATTCTGGAGAGAGATTATCCACTAGAATTTGTAGAGGGTAATTTACAAGAGATTTTGAGAGAGTGGGGTTCTAAATATGAACATCTACTAGGTAGAGGTCTCTCTAAAACCAAAAATTGTGAAACAACAGAGAGTTCCACCCATAACTTCTCCCAGGCATGTGTGGTGCAATATAGTACACATTATAATGACAACAGAAATATACTTTGTAAGAATTGGAACATTTTTAGGGGTGACCCTAATATTTTACAAGCAGTGGGTGAATAGCCTATTTTTTGTACTAAAGTGGGCCGCAACTTGAAACTTACCTTGGAGGGTAACATGAACAATAGTAGTGAAAAAATGAATGAATTCACCAAAGCCTGTGGTTGTTGTACACAGTGTAGATATATACTATCGGCTGTTAGTTTGAAACTTGACAATATCAACCAGGACACAGTGTTTTTCAAAAAAGGTAACGGTCAGACTAGCAAAATAGTTTATCTGGCAAAGTGTAATTCCTGCCCGGGATTTTATGTTGGGAAAACTGAGAGGGCTCTCAGGTCCAGGATATATGAACACTTATATGACATTAAGAATTCCAAAGAAACTAATGCCTTATTTAGGCATAGTAAAATATGTGTTAATTTCTCTGGATTCAAGTTTGGGATATTAGATACCATTGAAATAAACCCCAGGGGTGGCAACTGGAAAAACACTTTAAACAAGAGGGAACTGATGTGGCAGCTTCGTTTGGCAGCTAATCTGTGTCTAGGATTAAATGATTTTATATCTATCTTGCCTGCTTTAAAAGAAAGAGCGGAAAGGGTTTAATTTTATATAATTTTTTTACAGAAATGTATTTTATTGTATTTTTAGTGTTTATAGTGTACGCCTTTAAGGTATTAATTTATTCAAGAGATCTTTTGTTTGACTGGTGGGATTCCTCACCTATCCTGTGACAGTGTAATATATTTAAATCCACATATACTGTTTGTATATTGTTCTGAGGAAGTCAATTTTACTTTGATGAAAGCGTTTAACCTGAAAAATAAACTTGTGTCCACTAGTCCTACTGGTGGATTTGTGATTTTAAATACTTCTTAGTGAAATTGTCAATATTTTCTTTCATTCTTGACATTTTTGTGTCTCTCATTCATTTCTCCTGCTTATTTTGTTGACTTACATATGTCTTTCTTTTGTTATATATGTATAAATATATCTGTATGTATGTTTGTTCAACAGGTTAGCCCTAGTAGGATCACACCAATTGTCAGAGGGTATCTTGACAAAAATGTGTAAATTGAAATTAGATGATAAAAGATAATGTGCAGGTTTTATGCTGCATGTAAGATGACTTGTAAGTAGAAGGAAAAGTGTAAGTCATATTAACTCACTGCAAATGTATTAGATAGCAGATATAGTACTATAGTTGTGAGATAATGAATATAGTACTAAAGTTAAATTGTGTAAAGTCCACTCGGTGGCTTTTTTCCTTAGCTGTTTAGTGAGGCAATGAGTTTAAGTAACATCACATCCATTGCACTCTGAAATATTAAGGAAGAAGGATTTACCCTCATTTTAAAGGCATCAAAGTTTTGCAATAATCTTATGTGTAATTGAAGATTATTCCAAATAGTTGATACAAAGTTACCAGGGATGGAATCAGATTAAGAAGGAATTGGTTAGATGATGTTTGTTGTCTCAAGGTAGAGTAGCAGGATAGCAAGTTATTAAAAAGTTTGGGCACATGCTTTCATGTAGTAATCTGCATGTAAATGATGCCTGGGTGATTTTAAGCTTAATTCCAGGGGCATCCATTTTGGCGTCTTTAGTGGAGCAGTGGTGGAAGAGAGATTGTTGGCTTGCTGCAAAATTTGTTATCATATTGTACATTGATAGGTAGTGAACCCATTTAAGAGCTTTTGCAGTATTAGACTTTCAGCAAAAGTTTTTTGTGGGAAGTAGCAACAGGAGGACTAGTCTGCACAGTGCACTCAGCTCCTTGTGGATATTCTTTAAACAGTTTTGTATGTCGTTTTCAAAGTTCAAAAGGAGTGGTCACTGTCAACCCTAACCACTGTTTCTATGATTTAGTTGGATTAGTTGGTCCTTTTTTTGATTAAAGGGTACTAACCAGTATGGTCAGTTTTGTGAGCAGCCACCAAAGATAATCACTGTAGTCATCTTTTCAATGGCAGTGATGTTGTTTCAAGTTATCTATTTCTGTAAAGCATTGAAAATGATTGTAGATGTTCTTCGTGTTTTACTGTTGCAGTCATTGCATTTGGGTTATCTGCTTGCAGATTGTCCTCAGTCGGCCTGATTAACAAAGTCTTGGGTTCTGCGTTGGTTGCTGTCCCTTCTTCCATGACATCAGGTCGTCAGGGGTATAAAACATGCAGCTGATGCCATTACATCAGTCTTTCTTGCTGTGCAGTGCCCTAAGCAGAAGCAGTTCACAAGTGCCGGTTGGCTGACTCCTGAAATTTTCGTTTTCAAGTTTCAGAACTGAAGTCTGCAACTAAAGCTAAGTACCCCATTGGGAAAACTTTTTCTTGCTCCTTACCGATGTCAGTAAAAGTTAATAATTGCATTACTTGTGGAAAGTAAATACCTCATAAAGATTTTCATTCATACTGTATTCCTTGCCTAGGCCCACACCACGACATACCTTGCTGTCGGTTTTGTGCTTTATTTAGCGTTTATACCACGTTATCGAAAAATGAAAATAGTGAATGCTATTTCATCGGCCCCAAAACATCTAAACATGAAAATATCGAACAATCAGAACAGCGACTTTTTTACCATGGAAAAAGTTTGCTGCTCTGAAACACATACACACAACACAAGCACATCAAACAAACAGCAACCACACACATGCACTTAAATTCCTACATCTAACACTACACTAAACTAAACATACACTACTATCAACCCACTTACCTTAACCCAAACCCTAACCCTAAGGTCCGTCACTATCGCACACTCACCTAACCCATGCCCTAACCCTAACTCACTTAAACCGCCCCTAACCCTAAAGTCTATCACTGTCGCACACACACCTAACCCGCACCCTAACCCTAACGTACACACAATCGCACACTTACCTGAACCCAACCCGTAACTTTCCACCACAGTGCTAAGAATAGCGAAGCCACAGAAACGGCCAACCAAATTCTTTCCCAAGGAAAGAATTCGCTGTTCTGCAGCTTTGCTATTCCTAGCATTTGCTGAATAGTGTTCGATATCAGAACATTCTAAGTTTTAATACTTCGATGTTCTGATATAGACCCTTTATTTAATCAGTGCACTATCCATCGTCTGTATATTTTTGCCTCTAAATATTTTGGTTCTCAGTTTAATTATCTAGAAATGTCGTCGGTTAGCCATCCAACTACTGGGATTCTGAAAAAACTAACAAAAAGCGAGCTTTCAAAAGCAGTTCACTCGAGAGAAGTATAGATAACTTTATGATGTTTTTTATTATTGTTGTTAGCACACGCTTTCGGAGAGCTCTGTGTCCCTCCTTCCTCAGACGCAAAAACAATGCAATACCTAACTAAAATTGTTTTATATATACCTCAAATCAATTAACTAATTAATTAATTATGCTAAACAAGATCAAATACAAAAAACGCAAAACCAGAAGCAACTACAATTTCATAATGCCAGACTACTAAAATCGCAATGCTAAGACTTACAATGCCCTTCAAACAGTATATAATTTGTGTAGTTATACAAACAGAAAAAATCCATATTTTAATTTATAATCAAATATAAACATATACACATAACTATAATGAATATAATAATTATATATATATATATATATATATATATATATATATATATTCTATGTGTGTGCAAATATTTAAAACAAGATCAGAGATATACATTATACATTACAACAATTTTAGTTAGGTATTGCATTGTTTTTGCGTCTGAGGAAGGAGGGACACAGAGCTCTCCGAAAGCGTATGCTAACAACAATAATAAAAAACATCATAAAGTTATCTATACTTCTCTCGAGTGAACTGCTTTTGAAAGCTCGCTTTTTGTTAGTTTCTTCATTGGTTTGTGTATCTTTGAGTTTTTGGATTCTGAAAAACCACAAAGATAAAGACAGAGACAGGCTGCCGAGGTCCAAAACTGCCAACAACGCTTCTCCTAAGCCAGTCGCCAGTTCGCCAGTACTCAGTGAGGCGCTTTCACAGCCCCCGATACCCATTACTTCTGATTCGCAGGCCTCTACTGAGACCCATTCGGAGTCCGGTATGCAGCGAGATGCTTCAACTATGGAACCTGCGGATGTCTCTACCTTGGATGGGTCCGGAGCCGCTGTGCAGGCACTGGCTTCTGAGGGTGTATTCAGGCCTACGGACTTGCATATTAAATCTACACCTCCTTCATTACTTAGGCCTAAATATCAATCAATGTCTAAAAAACTGATACTCAGGCCACATGCTCAGGCCTCTATGCCTAAAAACAAATGATAAGAATGGCTGAAGATCTAATAACCCTAATCAGGGGTAGCCAACCCCCACTCCCACCCTTCTAAGAGGCCTAGGACTGAGGTTGATTATGAATCTTCTGATCAGGATTCTGCTTTTTCTGACTCTTCTGATGACCTGGATTTGTCCTTACCTGCTTATGAGGATCCTGATGCAGAAGACTCTATTCCCTCTGGTTCCCCTCCGGAGGATTTTTCTTTTGGGGAAACCGTACATACTCTAAGGGAGCATTTCCACTGGGAAAGCCAGGATTTTTCTGATTCAAAAAAGAGGCTTAGGGATTTCCTTCTCCTACCTCAGCATAGGCCTTTAGCTATTCCTCCTGTACTAGACATTGTTGATGATGCTTTTTCGGAATCTAGTTTGGCCCCTAATTCCCTGCCTCCTGCTCCCAGAAAACCTGACAGATACTACAGGGTCCCTTAGTGCCACAAGTTCCTTTTCAAAAATCCTATTGCAGATCCAGAGACTATTTCACAGGGGCCCAAGGGCATTAAGGCTTCTACTGCTAAAAATCCTACTCCTTCTGATAGAGTCTCCAGGGCACTGGATAGATGGGGTAAGAAGGTTTACACTTCTGCAACCTTGGCCATTAGGGCTTTAAATTGCCAGTATCATATGTTAAAATATCAGCAACATGTTATTGGACTGCTTAAACAGAAAATGATGTTGATTGCTGACTGTGTGGAAAATAAAGAATTAAAGCAGTGTAAGAAACTTCTCTGTGTGGAAGATTTTCAGTCCATATATTTCTAGTTAATCACTGTATATTAATCAGATCAGACAATAGTAGTAGAAGTAGCGAACATAAACTTGCCTTAAGTCAAAACAAAACAAAAATTAATAATAGAAAATATATAATTGTACAGCATTACTAAGTATTCGAAAGTAATCCAAACAAGGCAGGCAGTCTGTTTCCAGTCGAAAATCCTTTATTAAGTACACAATCAAGCGATCCAAGTAAAACAAAAATAGAGTAATAATTTCCTCACAAGCTTTCTAAATATATATACTTTTTATCAGGCATGGGAGTGGTTTATTGTGCTGTAAAACAAAGTGTTATTGGTACACATGTTAAATTCACATCCCTTCCCCCATCAGTGTGATATTCGAGCTGGTCCTGCCCTACTTAGTAGCTGTCATAATAATATATAACCCTTATGTACTTTAAGTAAAATTATATAATGATGTAGTACCTCTTATTTAACCAAATTATTAAGTAGATTATAAGTCTGTGATTTTATCCAAGACAATATACTACATGGCTGGAAATATATTAACCTTAGTTCATTTGGCAATCAAAAAAATATATGTAAATATATACATATACATTTTGCATGTAAAAATCAATTTCTGTTTTCATAACCTATTGTTAACAAATATCGCTTTCGTCCTTCTAGACTTCTTCAGGTCTGTGTACAATATCCCTAAAAACCTATATAATTGTATAATTAGTTAGTATTGTTATTACACATCATTTTCAATAAAGTAGAAAAAAGAACCAGAAAAAAATAAAAATAAGAAAAAATGTATGTATGATGATGGAAATAAAATATAAACTTAAATTTCAACTGATTTAAAATGGTATTTAAAACCAATTTGTAGAATAAAATAAAATAAAATACAATTAGTCATGTAAACAATGTGGCAATTTTAATTAAAACCAGGGATGATTTAATACAGATTTCACTTCCACATGCTGCCAACAACAAGTGGATGGCTGGACCTACCCCCAAATCAGTGGGCAGAGGCCCAAAAATAAGTACTTTCTCTCTTAAGCATGGGGGCTATTCAACTGGTACCAGAAGAGGAAAAGGGACAAGGTTTCTACTCAAGACTTTTCCTGGTACCCAGAAAAGACAATTCATGGTCTCCTATCCTGGACCTGTCTCCTCTAAACACCTTTTTGGTAATTCCAGAATTCAATATGCTGACTCTTCACCAGTTGCTTCCTATGCTAAGCATAGATGCCTGGTTGGCAACACTAAATTTAAAGGAAGCATACCTGCACATCCCAGTCAGGAAATCTTGCAGAAGATACCTACGCTTCAAAGCAGATTACACGCACTATCAGTTCTCTGCACTGCCCTTTGGCTTATGTACTGCACCCAGGGTATTCACAAAGTGCCTAGCTCCAGTTATTGCATTTTGCAGGCAAAGAAATATTCAAATATACCCATACCTGGACGATTGTCTAATTCAGGCAGAAAGCCAGGACATACTTTTGAATAATCTGGCCTTTGTAAAAAGGGTTCTAACTTGTCTGGGCTACACCATAAACGAAAAGAAATCAAATCTGGTACCCTGTCAACAAATTATATTCCTGGGAGCAAGCTTGAATACAACTTCCCAGATGGCTTACCTTACGCCAGAAAAGCAAATTCATTTGACAACCTACTTCAAACAAGTGGCCACAAAAACCCTGCTATCTGCAAGACAACTACTGCAAGACGTGGGGTTCATGGCCTCCTACATTCTTCTAATTCCATATGCAAGACTGCATATGAGGAAACTACAGTAGTATCTAAAAAGCCTATGGTGTCAACATTCTCAAAACCTAGAACCAATGATTCCTATCATACCTTGCCTATGCCTAGATTTCCTTTGGTGGGCAGATGCCTGCTACCAAGACAAGGAACTACCTTTCACACCAGCCCCTGCTGCCCAAACCCTAACAACAGATGCATCAGACTATGCATGTGGGGCTCACCTGGTAGGGAAGTGCATTCAGGGCAAATGAAACCCAAGTCAAATGCACCTGCATATCAATCAAAAAGGAATGTTAGCTGTACAGAATTTTCTGACAGCCTTCAAGGACCACATTCTTCCAGGACAAGTAATGGTAAAGACAGACAACAGCACTGTTATGTGGTACATAAACAAGCAGGGGGGTACACATTCTTACCTCCTCTGCAGACTAGCCATGGCATTGTGGAACACAGCCTTGAATTAGCAAGTGCACCTACAAGCTCAATTCCTGCCAGGAAAATTAAATACACTGGCAGACAGACTAAGCAGAAACCTCATGGATCCACACGAGTGGAAACTGGAAACAAGGATTTTCAACATGTTGACAAGCAAATGGGGGAGCCCAGATATAGACCTATTTGCCTCTCCCCAGAACTACCATTTGGACAACTTTTGCACAATGACTCCCCACAAACAAGGCTGGAAAGTGGATGGTCTGTCCTTCAGCTGGAAAAACCTATCAGTCTATGCCTTCCTCCTCTGCCTCTGCTCTCCAAAGTACTACTAAAAGTCAAACAGGACAAACCAAGGATTATTTTGACTGCTCCAGACTGGCCGTGCCAACACTGGTACCCCCTCCTGCACAGTGTGTCAAGGGTTATCTCCATGGCACCTGCCTCAGACTCCTTCCTTGCTGTCTCAGCAGGAGAACCAGACAGAACCAGATTCTGCACCCTCAACTTCCAACACTGAACCTTGCAGTCTGGCTACTTACTTAATCTCTCCTTTACCATCCCTCAGCAAACCTGTGATGGATATCATCTTAGAGGCAAGGAAACCCAGCACTAGAAAATCTTATGCTGAAAGATGGAAATGATTCTGTGCCTGGAACCAGTCTCAAGGGATGAGCACAGCAGCACCCAATTTACCTCAGATTTTACAATACTTAACTGAGATGCTTCACAAGGGCCTGTCTTTTTCCTCCATTAAAATCCACGCCTCAGCCATTTCAGCTCATTATAACACAGACCCTCCCCCTTTTCTCTCATCCACTGCTCAAGCAGTTCCTCAGAGGGGCCAAACATTTGAGACCACCCAGGAGAGCTCCAACCCCTGCCTAGGACCTTACCTTTGTCTTGGATAAACTCACTCTACCTCCTTTCAAGCCAGCTGCTACTGCAGATTTAAAATTTATTTCTTGGAAAACAGCTTTCCTTTTAGCAATCACTTCAGCTAGAAGGGTATCTGAATTACAGACCCTTATGGCAGTGGAGCCTTTCATCTTTCATGCGGACAGGGTGTCCCTCAGAACCAATCCATCCTTCATGCCCAAGGTGGTATCCAGTGTGGCTCTTAATCAGTCCATTCATTTGCCAACCTTCTTTCCCAATCCACAGAATAAAGGGGAACAGATACTGCATTCCTTAGATGTGCACAGACAACTTAGATTCTACTTGGGCAGGACTAAACCTCAAAGGAAATCTGAACAACTGCTGGTAGCATTTGCTGCAGGGGCAGAGGGGAAGGCTATTTCAAAGCAAACCATTTCTAAATGGATAAGCCATTGCATTCATTTATGCTATAAGCACCATGGAAAACCTATCCCCCAGGGGATCAGACCTCACTCCACGAGGGCTGCATCTACCTCCACAGCGTTTCTCAGAGGCATCCCTACCAGGGACATCCTAGAAGCTGCTACCTGGACTTCTGTACATACTTTCACCAAGCATTATCATTTGCCAATTTTCTCTAAATCCAGAGCTGGCTTTGCCACTGCAGTCTTGCAGGGCCTTATAGTTGGCCCTAATGCTATTTAAACTCCTCCTCCCAACCATAGCTTTGGGAATCTATCCAAATGTAATGACTGTAACAGTGAAACATGAAGAACATAGTACAGTTGTTTACACTTACCAAAAATGTAGATGTTCGAGTGTATTCACTGTTGCAGTCCTTGTTACCCTCCCTCCAGCCCCCTAACGTCTTTTGGCTATACATCTGCTTTCCTTTACTATGCATAAAAGCCTTTTTGGTGTATTTGCTTTTTTGTTGGAGGTATATCTTTGTGCTTTTATGTTTAATTGCTTCCCATTAGGGGGCACCTGACATCTGGGGCAAGAAAAACTGATGTAATGGCATCAGCTGCATGTTTTATAACCCTGACGACCTGACGTCATGGAAGAAGGGACAGCAACCGATGCAGGACCCAAGACTTTGTTAATCAGGCCGACCGAAGGCATTCTGCAAGCAGATAACCCAAATGTAATGACTGCAACAGTGAATACACTCGAACATCTACATTTATGGTAAGTATACACAACTGTACTTTCTGATACCAGTCACTGGTATGTGGGAGTACTGTGAAGTGAGGTGGAATCATTAATGTATTGGATTAAGGTAACTTCATTTGTAGGATTGTCCATATCACTGGTATACATTGAAAAGAAAAGTGGTCCTCATGTTGATCTTAGGGTACTCTGATTCTGATAATGAATGCTGAAGATAAGATATCTTGTCAGTTGAATGTTAGAGGCCTGCTGCAGAACTAGGACCTGAACCAATGCATTGCTTTATTAGTGCATCTAAGGGTAGTAGTTTATTGAGAATCAGTAGATGGTTTACTGTGTCAGACACTCTGGAAAAAAAATCAAGGAAAACTGTTGGATGACTGAGGTGGAAATTAGTGGAAACTTGTTGAAGAAACTTAAAGAGGTGTTCCTGTGTACTAGAGCCAGGTTTTGTTGAGTAAGTTGTTTACAATCATGTAAGATGTTCATTGATTATGAATGACTCTTTCAGTGATTTTGACAGTAGACTCAATATACTGATAGGTGTATAGTTCTCAACCCTCTGGCTATCTCCACTTTTGAATAGGTGGATGAGTTTGATATACTTCCAACATGCCGAGAGTTGTCCTGGTAGACATCTGTTAATAATCGTGATCAAAAGGTGTACTGCTACTGGTGTTAGCTTTATCATGGCATGTTGTCCATAGAGGTCAATCCATGTATGTTTACTTTGGCTAGAAGTTTCTTGATATAAGAGGTAGTCACCGGTAAGAAGCTGAAGATGTGAGCATTTGCTGATGGCTTACTGCAGCCTGATGATGGTTTCTGATTAGTGTGAGATGTTTTTACAACAGATTCAGAGGAACAGCCAAATGTGTTTGCTGTGTCAAGATGTGAAAGTGCATCCAGAGGTTTACTACAGTTATTGGCAGATTGACCAATGAGCTTATTCTTTTTGGCAGAATGACCAATGAGCTTATTCATCGGTGTACAAAAATCCTTATGGCTGCTGAACTTAACTGAGTTGTCTACCAAGTAAGCTGGTATATCTAACCTGATATGTCTTTGGCAAATATTTTGTGTGGTTTTCTAGGTTTGAAGAAATTACTTTTTTTACTTTCAGCCCAGTGGTTTGTCTCTGTTTTCATGAGTTGCTAGACTAATTTTTTTTTTTTTTATCTAGGCCACACACTTTCCTTTTAACCTTATCTGTTTGTCTAAGAGATGCAGCTTTTTGAATGATGATAAGGCATTGCAAAAGAGATGGAAGGAATTGAATAATTTATGTAATGTCTCTTAGATTATATGATATATAGCAATATAAGTGAAGTATGTTTGCTAATGTTAATTTAATATAATTTGTTATTTTTGTATAAATGTAAATTTGCCTATGTCACAAGTGATAATTCAGTAAAGATGTTTAAAAAAGGCATTGCTAATGTCTGTGGCTTGATGTAGAAAATCTAATCTTGATTCTGGGAGTGTTTGCATCTGAAGATTACATTCATGTTCCGGGGATGGTTGTTTGTTTATTCACTCTTTATTTATTGGTTGGTTATTTGATTGTCCACAGTGGTCCCAGATGTTTTCAAGACATGTGAAAGGGATACTGATTTTAATTAAGTGCTGTGGCAACAAAAGTAATTGTCATTAAAAATTTTGTAAATTGCAAACTCAAACCCCACTGCTGCTGTTAAAGAGATTGTCAATGTTAGACCAGGTTCATACACTCTGTTCCTAAGCCAAGAATCTAAAGGCACATGAAGGCTTCTTAACTCATGACAGCCAGGTGACACCTGTAAGTGTTTCTGCAGTTACATCCTACTGATGCCTCTAGGCATGTCTGCATTAATTATTTCAAAACCAAAACTCTGCTACATATAGATTATTAAAAGATTTCATTGTAAAGCTTACACAATGGCAAACACACCTGTGTTGATATTTGACCTCTGTCTAGTACAGGTAAGCATATATTAGTTGTTCATACACCATTTATTTACATTGTCATTAATTTCAGTTTTTTTCTAAATACCTCTACCACCAAGTTGGACTGACAGTACTGCTTAACATCACATGAAAAGTCTCCGAAGGATGAACAAAATGCTGTGAACGGTACATGTATAGCTTGAGTGGTTCCTGAAATATTGTAACTTGTTTACAAAATATTGCAAACTTAATCATTACTATGTTAACTGTGACTTATAAAATCCAGTTTAAGACCTAGAACTTCAAGAATACTACCAATGTTGACACTTTTTTAGTAACCCCTTTGGTTCCAGAAATATGAACATTTCTTTGAAATATGAGGTCATGATCTGATTTTATCAAAAAACTGTGCAAACTTCGAGACCTCCTTTGGAGGGAATGCTTTAAAAAGAATTATATTTCCAGCTTAGCTTACATCCATTGGTAAGCTGTTCCAAAGTCTACCAGCCTTAAAATCAAACAAGGAAATCTGAAACTGAGAATCAGACTTGGGTAGTTATAGTAATAGTCCACAATTTCCTATAGAGACATAATGTTTTATGGAACAGATACCCAGTGTAATCAGCTAATTAATCATTCACAAGATATTTGAAGATGATAATCAGGTCCATGTAAGGTATTGCTACTTTACTAGTTAGTACTTGAAGAGAAATATAGAAATGCTACATGGATAGTATTGTGCCGCCAGGAAGACCTCACCAGGTGTGAGACATATAAACTATTTTTTTTACCCTTAATGGCACTGATAGTCTGATTAAGAATCTATCCTTTCAGAACCACATCTGCTACCCAAGTTTTACATGAAAAATATCCACACGAATCTGCCTACTTAGCTTTTTACTAAACAGTGGCATAAAAAAATACATGTATAAGTTAAACATGTATAGAAGATTTGGGTACAATGAGATATAAATGTTTCATCCGTGTATGGCTCGCTTTTATTTTTTTTGTCGTCTGACTTTGGTTTTGTCTGGTGTCAATTTTTGACATGATCAACTAATCTTTAGGTTGCCTAAAAAATAACTGGGCAGGTAAAAACACTGGTGGAGTTGAGACAAGTCTCTAAAAGTTATTTTCGTTGCATTAAACATTAGTGGATAGACTGACCACCTAGCTGGATAAAATGTAATGATGTAGTTGTTACAAAGGCATCTGTTACCTCATCAACCCATGTGGTTAGCAAGATACTGGCTGTTTGTGATTTCTAGGATGCTTCTTCAATCCTTATAAAAGTCCTTCTTCAACCTCATTATTTCTGCCTTCTAGAATTTACTGCCCCTTCATTTTATAGTATGTGATTTTGACGCTTCTGTTAGGAGGTCCTTGAAGACTCTCTTTCTGCAGAGTTCTCAGACTTTTTAACTCATAATATCTTTTTTTACTGTTTTGACCTGCTTGTTTATGTTCTTTTTGTGTTGTGTAATTGTTCAGTATTTTAACAGTTAAGACATGGTTATGGAATCCATTTTTCCATCTAAAATATGTATACATGACAGACATAATGCTTTGGGTGGGTGATAGTGAATTTACAGTTAAAGACCTCATTATGAAAACAAGATAATTTTAGAAAAATAAACAAACTGACTACATTAGTGTCAGAATATTGAACAATCTTCTGCAGGCAAGAACACAATATTGAGAGGCTATGTTTGAAGAACAGTTCAGCTAACAAAAACAAGTTCCCATGAGCCATTTAGCTTCATGTATTTCCATTTGTACAATGGCTTGTAAAACATCTGTATATTGAATGGATGCTAGCACATTTTGTTGTTAATAATGTAATCCTGTACATAAGAAAAAGGTGCTAATCAACCAAATGACAAAAATTCCAAATCTACATCCACCAAATGAGAAACATCCCAAATCTACGTCCAGTGAAATACTCTTCAAACTGAAAATCCTTTATGGCTGGTATTTTTATTTTAGTAACAGATGATGCTAGATTTTGCATCTGTGCAACTTAGCAGCTTTTTAATGTGGTGTATGAAATCATTAGAAGGAAAAGTTAAGCCTAAAAACACTTCAAATGCCTATTTTTTTATGTCATAAGACTGAAAAATTCAGCGTTGTAACTCAGAAATTCACTTCAGTTTCACAGTTGTATGGTCCAGAGTTCAGTTCTTATCAGAGGTAACTGTCTTTGTAAATAATACATTTTCTTATCTTATCTATGTGGGGTTTCTTCTGGCACATTGATTCCTTCCTACTTTCACCTAATGTGCTGACTAGGTGGGTACTTTCACCTTGCCTCTGTGCCCCAGGTCATGGCTGAAAAGGGTCTACAATGGACCAGTTACTTAAACGAATAACAAAAGTAAATCTAGCAGTAGTGAGCTATATGATGGTATGGGTGATAACAGTGTTTACCAATGACTTGATGGTGTGGGTGATAATGGTGTTTGCCATTGATATGATGGTGTGTTTGATAATGACCTGTACCAATGACTTGTTGGTGTAGGGCATAATGGCTTTTACCAATGACTTGATGATGAAGGTAATAATGGCTTTTACTAATGGATGTCTACACTCTGAGAGTTAAATAAGTAACAGAAAATGAATTAACAGGAAACCTCTGAAAAAATAATAAGTCTGAAAATGTAAGGTTTGTTATCTTTTCTTGACTGTAGTCCTCTTCTTGTTACAAACATTGTCATACCTAAGATAGACAGGACAACATTTTGAAGCTTAAGTCATGGATCCCTCTGAAAATTAGGGACACATAAGCAGTATCAGCATGGTAACTGAACTATTCTCACGTGTGGATCAAGTCAGCATGTTATGTATACTTGCAGTAATTTACTGCATAGGTAGTGTTTATTGCATCTCCAGCTAAACATTGAGAATTTGAAATATGGTCAGGATTGTAATATTACATCAATATATTTTTTTAGAATGGGTTTTAACTTTTTTTTTGTCAAATCTTGTTTAATCATATATTGTGGCCTGAGCTTGAAGAGATTGGGAAACCTTGGATGTAAGAAAGCTTTCCCTTTACCCCAATGGTTGAGCAGTCACAGCATTAGTATATTTACAGACATGGGGAGGGGTGGCTTTGCAGTTTTGCCAATACCTCTCAATTGTCCAGAGTTATGCAGAATGTCCATACTCTTGCCTCATGTTTTAGTCTGTTCTTCATAAAATTTGTGGTTTTCTGGCAAATCACTGATGACTGAAGTCAGTAGATTATGACATACACTTGAGTTTCATACTTCATATCCTCCAGAGCATGCATGCTAACACAATTCCTGTTCTTCTAGCAACTTTCTAAGTTTATAAAAGAAATATTTAAAATTTGTCCCTATTTTTGGGTCTTATTCTACTATTATGGTAGGCTTTGTCCGGATATCTTACACTAAAAAGATGAGAGGTTTGATCCTATAATGTAGTTGCCATCCCCTACAAAAAAAAACTATTTTTTTAGTGATCATTGTGAATGTCATTTCCTGGCATTCAGTTTAGTTTTCAGATGTCTTGTGCTGCAACCATAGTAGATTCATTTAGTTATTACAGATCCTTATGGAGCTGTCTGTCTGTGTGTCTGCCTGTAACACCTTCATTCTCTCACTTCATTTCTTCTCCTCCGCTTCCCTAGTGTGCCTTTTCTTTCACAATCAAAATGTCTGAAGTTATCAGTGACATGAAGTTTTCAGACCACAGATATGATTACAAAATGTCTGAAGTTATCATTGACATGGAGTTTTCAGACTACAGATATGATTACAAAATGTCTGAAGTTATTACTGACATGGAGGTTCCAGACCACAGATATGATTACAAAATGTCTGAAGTTATCACTGACATGGAGTTTTCAGACCACAGATATGATGATTTCATTTCTGTGGACTGTTTTCTCTATGAAAATTAAGTTCACAGTATTGTGAAGAATTCTCCTTGAAAATGATTTTGAGAACCAGGGCATCTATGAGTGAAGTAATGTGGACAAATAGGGCCAACACATTCATTCTGTAAATGGTCAGCTTGGCTGTGATATGGCTGTATACTAACAAACTACTTTGCCTACTCTGGGTGGAAATGTTCATGAAAAGGTAAGTGAGGTATTCACTGATATTCAGTAACTTTTCCTCGAGCTGAAAGGAAAATTACTTTTAATGGAGGCAGCTGCAGAGAGGCCCTGTGTTTGTCTAGAGGCAGTGACACTAGCACATAATGCTGTAGGCCCTCTGATCAAGTTCTAAATAATAGCTGATGTTCTCCTTTCATGATCTATAATTCAAACAATGCCTACACAGAAGGATTTCTAGTGTGTGTGTGTGTGTGTGTGTGTGTGTGTGTGTGTGTGTGTGTGTGTGTGTGTGTGTGTGTGTTTTCCTAGCTGAAAGGAAATGGGCTTCCAAGAGAAACTCAGGATCTAGCTGCACAGAGGCAATAATATAGTGGCACCACCACCACGGACGGCATGTGGGCCTCGGTTCAAGTTTTTCTTTTCATGTGCTAGGACTTTTTCTTTATTTATTAATTTCTTTTCTTGAAGTCACCTTTTGTGTAGCAATATTTCAAATCTTAAATGAAATATCAGTTAATTTTGGGCAATGAATGGAGAATGAAAAAATGGGGACAGTAAGGCCAGTCTGAAACTAGACATGATAGGTTAATTCAAGCACCAAAGAGCTAGCCTATTACTTACTTTGAACCTATAAAAAGTACAGTTTTGTACCTACCATAAATGTAGATGTTCGAAGATCCACATTGCTGCAGTCCTAACACTTGGGTAGTCCGCTGTCCCAGTCAGCCCGAATACCAAAGTATATGGCTGACGTCGGTCAAGGCGCATTAGTCTGACGTCAGGACGTCAGGGTACTAATGCGCATGACCGACGTCATATCCTCAGTCTTTTCTTGCCCCAGATGTCAGAAGACCCTAAAAAGATAAGGCCAAAACCAAAAAACACCAAACACTCCTGTACCAAATATATGTACAATATATACAAATTTACAAAGGTACAACCCCACCCACACAACCACCCCTAAACACAGAGGGGAAGGAGGGAGGGTAAATTGGACTGCAGCAATGTGGATCTTCGAACATCTACATTTATGGTAGGTACAAAACTGTACTATGTTCTTCATACCACATTGCTGCAGTCCTAACACTTGGGTAGAATCCCAAAGCAGAGGTAAGGGAGGCTGGCAAATCATAAAGAAGCAGGAGCTGTCAACATGCCCTGCAAAATAGCCGTGGCAAAACCAGCCCTAGATTTAGAGTAGAGAGGAAGGTGGTAGTGCTTAGAGAAAGTATGCACTGAACTCCAAGTAGCTGCCTCCAAAATATCCTTAGTTGCCACCCCTTAGAAATGCTGTTGAAGTGGCAGTAGCCCTAGTGGAATGAGGCCTAATCCCAGCTGGAATCTCCTTGCCATGATGGGAATAACAAAATGCAATGCAAAACCCAATCCACTTAGAAATAGTTTGTTTTGACACAGGCTTGCCTGAGAACTCAAAGCAAAAGAAACAAACAACTGCTGAGACTGCCTAAAATCCTTAGTCCTGCTTAAATAATAACGCAACTGCCTGTGTACATCTAAAGTGTGCAAAATCTTTTCCCCTTATTTTGGGGATCTGCATAAAAAGTAGGCAAATGAATAGTTTGGTTTAAAGCCACACTAGAAACCACCTTAGGCATAAAGGAAGGATTAGTACGTAATGATACCCTATCCTTATGGAAAATCAAAAAGGCTCAACCGCCATAAGGGCCTGCAATTCAGAAACCCTTCTTGCAGAAGTAATGGCCAACAAAAAGCAGTCTTCCATGACAAGTATTTCAATTCAGCAGTAGCCATGAGGCTCAAAAGGTTGTAGAGTAAGTTTCTCCAACACAAAATTGAGATCCCAAGCAGGAGTAGGAGCTCTACGTGGGGGTCTTATATTCTTTGCCCCTCTAAGAAATTGCTTGAACAAAGGATGAGAAAACAATGGTGGGTCACAATCATAGTGAGCTGAAATTGCTGCAGCATGAATCTTAATGGAAGAGAAAGACAAACCTTTGTCCAATAACTCAGTAAGATATTGAAGAGCCACACTCAAATTAGGCTCAGAAACCTCCAAATCCTTTGCTGCACTCCAAAATAAAAATCTCTTCCATTTTTCTCGTACACTTTCCTTGTACTAGGTCTTCTGGCTTCCATAATCACATTCAAAACTTGTTGAGGAAGTTGAGACCTGCTGTGTTTCAAAACAGAATATGCCAGGCTGTTAGATGAAGAGAGTGAAGCTTGACATTGAGTAGATGACCGTCCCTCTGAGACAATAGGTGTGGAATCAAAGGTAAAGGCCATGGAGGCTTCCTTACCAGACTCCTCAGTAATGGGTACCAGTGTTGCCGAGGCCAATCTGGAGCTATTAAAATCATCCTTGGCTTGTCTTGTCTGACCTTTAGGAGTACCTTTGGGAGAAGAGGCAGAGGTGGAAAGGCATACACATGAAGATTTTTTCAACTGAAAGAAAGAGTATCCACGTTCCAAGCTGTGTGATGAAACCTTTTCGTGCAAAACTTTGGCAGCTGGTGGTTTAGTGGAGAAGCGAACAGATCTATGTCTGGAGTTCCCCATGACACTGTCAATTTCCGAAATACATGAAGATCCAGTTTCCACTCGTGGGGATCCATGATTTGCCTGCTTAACACATAAGGAGTTCTGTGCTCCCGGCAGAAACCTTGCCTGAAGAGTTAGTTGCAAGCTGAGCGCAGTCTCCCATAAAATCATTGCTTGCCTGCATAGAGGATAAGAATGTGTTCCCCCTTGTTTGTTGATGTACCACATGACAGTTGTGTTGTCTGTTAGAATCAACACCTGCCCTGGAAGAAGTAACTCCTTGAAAGCCATTAATGCAAACTGGACTGCTAACATCTCCTTCATGTTGATATGTAGATGCTGTAGTCTGGCAGGCCACTTGTCTTGTATCCACTTTCCATTCAGATGAGTTCCCCAAGCTATGTCTGAGGCATCTGTCGTTAGAATCTGACTCGCCTCTGGCCGGGTCACAGAGAGTCCCTTGTTTAGGTGACATTCCTGAGCCCACCACAAAAATTCCTTTTGAATGCAAGGTATTATTTGAATGACAGTGTCCAAATCCTGGCAGTGCTGTGTCCATACATTTTGAGGTACCATTGCAGCTTCCTCATATGCAGTTTGGCATTGGGAAGCACCAGAATACAAGATGCCATGAACCCTAAGGCTTGAAGGACTGTCCTTGCAGTCAGCCCGGACTGAAGAGATAGTTGATGGAAGTAAAGGGAAAGATTCATTTGTTTGTCCGGGGTTAAAAAGGCCATCTGGGTTGCTGTATTCAGTCTCACACCCAGAAAGCACATGTCTTGAGAGGGTACTAGACTGGACTTTATTTCGTTCACAGAATACCCCAGGCATCTTAGCACTGCTATCACATATTCCAAATGCTGTAAAGGTCTTCCTTTTCTTGAGCCAGAATCAGGCAGTCGTCCAAGTAAGGATAGATTTGTATTCCTTTTAGCCTGAAGTAAGCTATCACTGGAGCCAGAACTTTTGTGAATACTCTGGGCAGTAGATAAGCCAAAGGGCAATGCAGAGAACTGATAATGGGAATTCCCAGCTCAAACGCAGATACTTCCTGCAACTTAGTCTGATAGGCACATGAAGGTAAGCCTCCTTGAGATCTAAAGTTACCATCCAGTGATCTTTGCCCAGTAGAGGTAAAAGCTGTTGTAACGTCAACATTTTGAACTTGGGAATGTCCAGATAAGTGTTGAGGATAGATAAATCCAAAATTGGTCTCCACGTGTTCCCCTTCTTTGGTACTAGGAACAGGCGAGAATAAAATCCTAGGCCCCTTTCTGGCACAGGAACCGGCTGAATGGCCCCTATTTGGAGTAACAGAGAAATTTGCTTGTGAGCCTCTTTTCTTTGTAGAGGAGGAATGTCTGGCATGCCTTTGAAAGGAGGCAAGGTATGGAAATAAAACCTGTAACCGTGGTGAATGATATCCAATACCCATCTGTCCTGGGTAATTAAACTCCAATTTTCTTTGAAAAGTGCCAGCCTTCCTCCTAAAGGTGCTGCCAGACGAGAAAGCACTGGCAGCTGAAAAGGCAGGTCATTGGGTCTGTTTACTAAAGGGCTGACCCCTGCCCTCACCAGAAGACTGAGCAGGTGAACTCCCTGTTCTAGGCCGAAAAGAACCTTGAGCTCTGCCCCTACCACGTCTAGACCTACCCCTAGACTGGGAATCATAAGAAGGATATGTCCATCCCTTAGTAGGCCAATTTCTACTAAACTTGGAGGCTGAACCTGCAAATATCTTTAACAGTCTGCATAGACTTAGCCTTGTCCTCCATTTTCTTTAAAACTGCTTCCACAGGCGAACCAAACAACACATCAGACTGTAACGGAGCATCCAAAATCCTTGTCTTAACATGCTCAGCTAAATTCTGATCCCTCAGCCAGGCGTGCCTGCGAAGAACAGAACCAGTGGCAGCCACCCTCGAAGAGGCCTGCACAGCATCAAAACCACATTGCAAGGAATGCTTACCCACCTGTTCAGACACATGAACTAAATCCTGCAACTCTTTACACTCAATACCTTCCGCCAGAGCATCCACCTTAGACTTCAATTGTGAAAGGAGATAATTTTGATATTTTAACATGTGGAACTGGCAATTCAAAGCCCTCATGGCTAAAGTGGAAGAAGTATACACTTTCTTTCCCCATCTATCCAAAGCCCTTGCCTCTTTATCAGGAGGAACAGGATTTTTAACAACAGAAGCCTTAACACCTTTAGGCCCTGAGAAACAGTTTCTGGGTCTGCCCTAGGACTCTTAAAAGATACTTATGAGCTTCAGGCACCCTATAATACCTATCCGGTTTAACTGGGGCAGGAGGCAAAGAATCAGGGTTCAGGGAAGCCTCTGCAAAAACATCTTCCACCACATCCAGAACAGGAGGTATAGCTAAAGGCCTATGCTGCGGTAAAACAAAAATTCCCTAAGCCTCTTCCTGGAATCAGAGAAATCTTGTCCTTCCCATTTAAAATGTTCCCTCATGGAATGAAGAGTCTCTGGAAAAGAAAAATCCTCAGGAGGAGAAGCCGAAGGAGTAGAATCATCTACATCAGAATCAGAATAAGGAGGATACTCCTGTAAGTCTTCAGCCGAAGACTCAGAAGCCTCCGAACACTGCTCAAAACTCTCAAGCTCAGGTTCTACCCTAGGCCTCTTATCAGGAGGGGGCATAGAACCTCTAATCATAGTAATCAAATCTTCTGCCATTTTAAGCATATGTTTCTTAGGCAAAGATCCTGAAGAACTAGGAGAGACACCCACTGAAGATAAACCTGGCCTGCCTCTCAAAGAAGCCTTGAAAACAGAAGGGGAGGGCCTAACCACCTTAGGAAGGGAGGGGAGAACAGCCACCTGAGAAGCCCCTTCAGCCTGGCCTACCTCCTGAGAGGACACATCTTGTAACAGTAAAGTCTCTCCCTGAGACTCCAAAGAAACTTCTGGCAGAACCTCCGACTCCACCGAGCCTTCTAAAGAACCGACGTCCGGGACTGACGGTTCTTCCAACCTAGGCTTTGCTGCTTTGTCCTTGCGCTTTTTGGACGAAGCGGGCGTCGGAGCATCCGATGGCATTTTATAATTACGCTTCCCAAAAACTAACCTGGCACAGTCTAATCTTCTCTTTATAGTGCGTTTGTTAAATCTAGCACAAGAGCGACATCCAACAACGTCGTGCTCAGGCCCTAAGCAAGGTATACACAAGGTATGGTAATCCCTATGAGGTATCTGTTTCCCACAAGAAATACAGTTATTCACTTTTTCTGACATCCGGTTAAATACTGAGGCAAGAAAAACCAAAATATTCCCCAACGGGGTACTTAGCCAACTTTGATTCGGTCTGAAACTCCGACTTCAGAAAATTTCAGAACGCCAACCTGCACTCGCAAAACTGCTTCTGCATCGGACCATGCGGCAAAAGACTGAGGATATGACGTCGGTCATGCGCATTAGTACCCTGACGTCCTGACGTCAGACTAATGCGCCTTGACCGACGTCAGCCATATACTTTGGTATTCGGGCCGACTGGGACAGCGGACTACCCAAGTGTTAGGACTGCAGCAATGTGGTATGAAGAACATCTCCTTTATCCAGAAGTAATTTCGTATACACCTCACAAATAAAGCTATATATAGTTTTATTTGCATACAGCGACTTACAATGCAGCTTCTTGATTAACTCCTGCTTGCATGCATGCAAAGGTCTGAACAGACTTACTACAATGTTTTCATTCTTACTAGCCACTCTTAGCTCTATATCCATTGACAGTATCATGCAGATCAGATTACAGTATGCTGTCAGTGAAAAGTGCTAGCTGAATGCTGACTGGCCAAATGCCTCAAACACAGAATCTTGATTAATGAGTGGGAGTGGTTGTCATTAGGAGGTGTCACTTTGTAAGGTAGTCCAAATGTATGATTGGCAGGGTATGTCATGTACATCAGTGGTCTCCAACCTTTTTGTGCACCAAGGACCAGTATCAATGTAAGATAATTTTCCACGGACCGGACATCTCGCTGCGCACATAATAAAGTAGATATTTATTTATTTATTTGTTTGACATTTATTTAATGAGGAAACCAGACCCGGGGAGAAAAGCTACAAAGTACAATCATAAGGCAATTGGCAATAATTACCAAATAAAAAGTGTACATTCTGCTTAACAGCATAACATTGATCTGCTATGGTTGAGAGGTAAGTAAACCTAATGGCAACCTTACTGATTTTATGTTTGTAAGAGCAATATTTAAAATCTGTCCCTATTATTTGGCTCTGTCCAGCATATCTCTCAACTGTACAGATTTTCACAGAATGTCTAGATTTTTGCCTCATATTTGGTCTTTCTCTCATACAATTGGTGTTTTCTTGCAAATCACTGGGAGATCATTGAGGCTGAAGTCAGAAAATAATGACAGATAGTTGAGTTTCATACTTCATACCCCTCAGAAAATTCATGCTAATGCAAAACCTGTATTTCTCTCAACTTTCGAAGTTTATAAGAGCAGTACTTAAAAGGGTCCCTATTTTGGGCCTTTGTCCCCCATTATCTTTGGCTTTGTCCAGTTTTCTTGATCTAAGTAAGAGGCTGAGAGGTATTCATACTTCTCAACTATACAGATTTTTGCAGAATGTCCAGATTTTTTCCTCTGAGTTTTGGTCTGCTCCTCATAACTTTTGCGATTTTCTAGCAAATCACTGGGATGATC
>NC_056748.1:1014302135-1014407135 GCF_019279795.1 Protopterus annectens | reverse complement strand
TGAGGGATAGTCCAGTGGTAATGCTGTTTGCATGTCCTATACAAAAGGTATTACTGGGCATGTACAGGGAATGGAATGAAGGAGAAAATATGTCTGACCAGCAGCAAAATGCTGCCTGAGTGCCTGAATCTCTTCACCTTTCCCAGACATTGGTCAGAATTAGTCCAGAGGCAGCTAGGATGAGGTTAGTAGAGCCAAATGGATGAGGAAAGACCACAAGAGCAGCTAATTGTCAGCTGTGGAAAATCAAAGATATGCAAAAAAAATGATGATATCTTAAGACACTGCTGGATGAATGCAAAAAATACAACATGGACAAAAATAGAGGAGCTTGTTGTGGGTATTTGTTCTGCCCCTGCAACTTGATTCAAAGATCTGTCTCAACCCATCAAAGCCAGTTATGCACTGCAGAGTCCATATATTTCTGTCCATTTTGTGAATGCAATTTCTAATGGCCCTTAGAGAACATAGTCTCTCTTGTCATAGTGAAACCCACTCTCTTACTTTAGTTTTCAAAAGATTGTAAAACTATGAGAAGTATATATTTGTGAAACGTGAGCAGAGAAGCAGAGCCTGCGGGATGGGGTAGGTTATCAGTGCACTGCATAAGTTACCTTTATACGCTCTCTTCTTTTCCAGAAGATCCCTTTCCATTCTAGACAGCATACTTCTGTGTCCCACATTAGTGAACTTTTGCATGCCTTATGTGCGACACTGTGGTCAAGCCAGTGTGTTGTAAGTAGCCACCTGATTCCTACAAAGACAGTTATCTTATACTCGTTGGTTCTGTTTGATCACTTTTACAGAACCATCTGAAAAGAACAGTAAATGGACCAGTAGTGCTGAATATAACCTGGTAAGGCACTTAACTGGCCAGTCATTTTGAAGTTTGTTTGGGGTTATTTGGGCCTGAAACATTAAACACTGAAATGTATTTTAATTATGACTGAAATTTTGATATAGTGATAGGACAGGTAAAGTATTTTTTTTTATTTTGTACTTAAATTTATCAGTTTTTTTCTTCCTTACTCAGCAAAGTAGCATGCGCTATTAGTGCTTAATTTGGATAAAAGTCATTAATTGCTGAAATATAAAACTGGATTTAATAGCATAATAGAAAGTTCTAATCTCCCTCCATGTACCACAGTATTATTTTGTTTCCCTCCTTCCTTCAAGAAGGCTGCTTTTCTTTTGGTAGTTAAGGCAAAAGTGTTGTTTCATCTATTGTAGACTGTAAACAGTTTAGCTGTATTTGAGACTTGCACGCCTTTGGTCTGTGATTTTCAACTTAAAGTGGACAGGTATTGCCAGGTCTTTTTTTCTAAAATGCCCATTTTTTTCTTTCATCTGGGAGGAATGCCCGATCCGCTAATGATTGGCAGTAGATTTTTATGTACCGAGTTGCCAGCCCTGACGCACAACCTTCAACGAAGGTACGCCCATTTACGCATGTCTCCACACAGAAAGCGCTTTAGCTATCGAACAGGACAAAGTCTTACTGTGAGGCGACAACGCTAGTATTTCTGTTAATGTTTCCTATCTGTGTATAGCAGAAAGAATCTGTCTGACTGTACAATCAGAGACGGTCTCCACATTCTCAAACTGACTGTTTAGGGTGAATGAACTGCAAACCTTTACAAACTACAGTCAGACAGATAGCTAGGGTAATATATCTGAAAATGTCTCTCCCTATGTGTAGGCTCAGAGATGTGCCAACTGAAAGTCCTTAGAGTCTGTTTGTCATAGTAGTCCCTTAGGTTTATGAAATCGGCTTATCTCCCCAAGCTAAAATCTTAACCCTAGCGGTCATATGTCAGTGGTCCCTAAGAGAAAAAGAATAGTATGTTTAACAGGGTACCTGACGGACATACTTTGAAACCTCTGTCATCCTCTCATCCTGCGGTGTACTAGTGAAGGCCATCAAATGCTGCTAGTTATCTTGTTTGTTTGTTTATCATTTGTTGACCAGTTTAGGCTCACTAGGCTAGTAGCCTCTTTATAAGGGATACCCAAGGTAATTTGTAAATTATTATCAACTAGAAAACATGATTCTGGGTCTACCAGTAATATGTCTCTCAAATCCAAATTGTTTTTCTTTGTTTTGAAATATAAGATGAACTTCTGCCTGTAAACTAATACTTGTTTGTTACAGTTTCTTATCTTGTTTTTACATCTGTTAGTTTCTTGTAAGGCCATCAGATCTATGGTCAGTGATTTATCTATAAGAATGTTAACATTTTCAGCCCTTACACAACCATAAGACAGAATTAGTGTACTGTTGTAACAAATGTTGTGCATAATTTGCACTAAAGTGACATACAGACATGGAAACATGGATTAGTATAAATATATATGTCCTCATTTCTGATTGATTATTGCTGTTTCTTCACATTTTCATAACCTGATCAAGAGTGCTACATAAAAATCTGACCAGGTATTCTCAGAGTTCCTTATTGCAGATTTCCACCATGCAAAACATTTAACCTAGTCAAAAACTTAGCAAAGTGGGTGTTACACTGTAAAATTATGCATATTGTGAATGAATGTGAAAAAATAACTATAAAAAAAAATAACCAAATATGGTATTTTTTTGCAAAAAAGATAACTAGAATTAAAATCACTCTTAAAATCAATTTCTAGGAAATGCACTCCCCACACATACATATTTGTTTGTTTTAAACAGACATATATATATATATATATATATATATATATATATATATATATATATATGTGTGTGTGTGTTTTAAACAGATATATATATTTATATATTATTTTTAGCTGACAGTAAACAATAACAGAAAGGTAACTGTTACCTTCACACAACTACTTCAAATGACTAAAATAGAAAATGCAAAAACATTAGCTTCATGATGAATATTAAAGGACCGGAGTATAATGTTCTGTTTTTACCATTGTAAGCCACTGTCCTTCTACTTTAGATACAGATTCAAAGCCTACTGAGAGCTAAGTCACTCACAAACCACTTTGCAACTCATAAATGCTATTACATTATTACATCTGATGCTGCATTGATGAGTTATGTTATGTAAATACCATGACAAGATTGGTTTGTTTACCACTGAACAAGATAGTGTTGCTTTGGCAATGATTCAGCAGTGGAAACAATGAAACTAACCAGCAGTCACTTCAGAATGCATAGAATCTTAAAAGAAGCAGTGTTATCTGCTGGAGATGCCCTAACAGTAATATGTTGCAAATGCCCTTTATGGAGGTGGTGGGGGGGGTTAGTGAGATCTGTGCTCTGTAACAACCTGAAAAGTATACATTTTGACACTGTTGTCCTCCTGGTTGGACATAAGTGGACATGATTGTGAAGATATTTTGTGTGCATAGGCAGTTTCTGAGAAACATTAGACCCCAAAAGGGAGCATGCCATTGTTCAAATGTCACATCATCAAAAGATATGAATGTAATGTACAGGCATCAAAACACCACTGTATCAAAGTGGACAGCTTCTGTGATGAAGTGTTGTTTATGAGTGCTACCATTTGGGTAGCTGCACAATTCCTTGTGGTTGTATGACTTGCAGATCTAGTGTCTGTGAGTAAGGATGTCTAGTGGTGTGTAGGGTCGACTCCCTTTTCTTTCTTTTTTTCTGGTGTGTTTATTGCTAAGTGCTTTCTTATATCATCACAGCACTTTATATTTCAGTGTATTTTTGCACTCAGTGTGTGATCAAAGTATCAGGTTTTCATTTCAGCAGGCTTCTGTTGTGGTGTGTTCAATTCCCTTGTATCCACTGATGGGGCCAACAAACCATTAAAATGTATATTGCTCAACATCTTTGAAGTTGTCTCCACAAGCATGTCAAAACTTTGCAAAAAGCATCCATAGCTCATGACTTTAGAAATATTTAAGTCAGAAAGGAAGGAAGTGTTATCTCAGCTAAGGCTGACAACTTTTGAAGAGAAAATAACTGTTACAATTTTTGCTGCCTTCATGCAAGGTGAAAAATTCTCTCTCATTTACTAAGAGAAATTGAGTTATAACTGTAATTTTAAATGATGTACAGGTAGTTTTGTTAGTGTCAGTAGTCTATGAGTACTGTGAGCTCTGATTTTAAAGAGGAATGTTCTGATTAACCAGTGGTTCAGTCTTTTTTGCAGTTGTTGTAAGACCTGTTCTACAATACTTTTCCTTTCTTATCCTTCTGGCAAACCAGATGTGGTAGTGTTACTGTTTGTAGACCTGCTCTGTCAGTAAATCATTTTAGTTTATGAAATAACTGATTAAAGGCTAGAATTTGACACACCAGTTCATTTATGCAGTCATCTGTACACAAGGACACCCATTTCAAATCTTGCATCTTTTTTTTCATTGTCCTAGATGAAGAGTTTCACATTTGTAATTCAGGCATAACATTTTAGTACCATTTCCCCAGTTTCTTGCAAAATGTCTTTAAGAGGTATCTCTTGGGAATTAAGTTTTGATGAAGTAGGACTGTCCACCGGTGTAAAACTGTTTGTGACTTGTGGTATACTTGGAGGTACATCTACCAAAACCTTTCTAAGAAACAAAGACAAATGCTTATGTTTTTTCTGAGTCACTTTTATAATGAAGAAATAAAATAAAATTCCAAATTGAAAGAAATGTTTTCCTTTTTAATATCACTTAACATGAAGTTGATGTAGCTGTCAGACTGAATTGCCACTCTGCAATGGCTGGAATTGTAAGTCTATATTTCTCATGCCAGGATTTTACTAACAATGTGATGGTTTTGTGGGCTGTAGTACCACGTGTTTGAAGTTCCAAGGACGTGGTACTGATTCCCAATGCTACAACAAACATAACACAACATTGCATTTGACTACATCATACACAAGCTGTAAAACACAGTATAGTGAATGCACCTTCCAGTACTCACTCTGTGAATGATGCAACATTAGGTAATGTGATGCAAAAAGCTGGAACTGAGATTTTAATTTATTTAAAACAAAGTCAGGTGTGCTTTTTCAAAGAATGCAGTGATGTTTTGGGGTTCTTGCATCCCATGATTATAAAGTACTGATAACAATTATACTTTAATTTTGATTATTACTGTGTGTTTGAGATTTGAACTGCAGCCACTTATTTTGTGTTTGCTGACTTGGAAAGGAAGACAGCGTGCCAATACCTCACTGACATCTCTGTTGCTTGTAGGTGTACATGTGTAGGTTTTGCTTTTGTGCAAATGGCTGATAGCATTAGGGTAGCAGCAATTCTCCAGGATAGGCCAAGACACTGGCTGAGTGACAGAACAAAAAAGTGGTAATTGTGCTCCCAGGTCAGACTGTGAAGAGAGAAGGCACTAGACCTTCTCCATATTATTGTATGGGATAACAGAGAGCAGTGTTTATTATAATCATGGTAAACAATCAATGCATTTTATTGTGTGTACTCAAGGCTTTGTAATTTTTTTCTTTGAATAATGTTGTAGTATTTTCTTACACTTCCTTTGCTTTCATATTGTAGTAGTTCTGTTCACTTTTCTGACTATGCCAAAATTATGCCTTGCTTTTGTTTGTTATATATTATTTGTTTGGCTTCTGGCCTGGGTAGTGATTGAAAAGAGTCCTTTAGCTAGCTCACCTACCCATTTAAAAATGAAATAAAATAAAATTAATTTCAAATAAATACATGAAGTCCACATAGGGTTACCACTTTTTCTAATACCCAAAGTTGGACTTTTTTGTAGAAACATGAGATTTTGCATGACAAAACTTATCCATGGTCAGTGCAAAGGACAGAATTTCACTCTTTTGCTAAAATAAAAGCTTATTCTTTTATCATTTCAGTTACTTATGCTATTTCATTCATAGTATTTAAGTGTTTCAGATACAAAAGTATTACTTTATGCAACTATTAAAGAAAGCTTAGGAAATATTTTTTGTCCTAAAATCTCAGGACATTTGCTATTTTTTAATGTTGTTCGCAGGACACAACTGCCCAGAGAGGGACTGTCCCTCACAAAGAGGGACAGGTGGTAACCCTAAGTCCACAAGTAAAACAGTAGAATGACTAAACAGAAAAGGTGTGTCTTTGCTAGTAAAGTTACAATCTAAAAAGGGAAAAGATAGCAACATGACTGAGCAGTGTCAAAGCTGATGGGATGATTAAAGCTTTTTCCCAGTTTAGATTTAATACATAGAGTTGGCAGTCTTTGTATGTCTTTGTCAAAACTCATTATGGTATGTATTTGTCATTTAAAGTTGTTAATACTTTTTATCTTTAGCTTCATGAAAGTTTTTCTTTCTGGGTTGGATGATTTCAACGTTGTAGTTGAATGATTTTTTTTTTAAACTATCATATTTTCAGATATATCAGTAGACTTGCAGGTATATGTAAAACATAGCATTTCCTTGTATTTACTGTTAATTTTCAAATTGTAGATTTTGACACATTTGAATTTTGTAAAATGTTTAGGGATTAAACACTTAAGCATGCTTGAACTGTGACTCATCAATGACAGAATTATCGTATTTTTTACCCACAGTTAAGTTTGTCTAGTGCTGAAATGTTAATTTACTGAATTAACTTTTTCTCTTCTGCTTGTATGGCATTGTTTCTGTGGTATACTTTTCAGATGTGCTGTTTTCAGAACATTTAAAATCCTTGATCTGTATAAACGAATAGTGGATGCAGACAATACAGTCAGACATTAATCATGAAAACAATACACCACTGCTGTTTCTTTTACACTAATATGCTCACAAATAGGAATCTGACAATGAAAGCACATGAGAAGTTAAACTGTTCACTCACAATGGAATAAAACTTGGGGCACACAGGTGGGTTATTTTTATCCATTAATTTATTGAAATATGTCCTTTTAAAGTATGAAGTCATGTGGCATGTTGAATGACGTGAGGAACCCAGAACCGTGACTAGGTCATCTCTGGTGCCTGTGCAGTTCTCCAAAAAATGTGCAACCCTTCAACTCAAATCAAGGAGAAAAAAAATCTTCACAAAGTAGCCACAAATGTAACAAGTGTTTCAGCCATGACTGCAGAGTACTGATTTATGCTGATATTCGACTGCTGCATCCTTCCCACCATCTGACTGCACCCTTTAACAACTAGCACCCTGGGCATCTGTCCTCTTCACAGTACCCTATTTATGGTTCAGAGGGAACCTAACAGCTGATACAGACCTTCTGTCCATTCTGATGTCTTCATTACTGTTGCACTGAAGTTATACAGCTGATCTACAGATTTACTCCTAGTCTTTTATGTATTTCATATTCTATTTTTTGTCTCTAGACACATCTGTCCATAATATGTTTTCCATAATATTCCAGCTTCATTTGATGTCCTCCAGTCCATTTCATTTGTTTTTTCTTAGTAGCCAAGCAGGACAAAATGTTCACATGAGATTCAATTAATGGTCATACAAGGATTGCAGCACCACTGTCTCCTGCTTTTATTGCTACTTCCCAAGTACTCCAGCATTCTGTTTATTCTAGCATTTCTTTGTTATGCTTTTTTGCCTGTCTTGGCACATTCATTAATCCATGTGCACTCCCAAAACTCACCTTTTAAATGCCAGGTGGAATACATTTTTCAGTGTAACTGTTAAGTCTGAATTAAGAAGAAAACATTTTGGGCATGCTTATCTTTCTGCATTTTATAAATATGAGCTCCCAGCTAGAACTTTCAGCTGAAATACAATGGTGGGTACTGTTAATTAATTGTACCCCACTATAAAATAAGAATACTTTTTACATTTTATGGACAGATTTATATATCACAAAAGCATACTGTTCATCTCGTCAGGGGGTGAATAATGTCAAAACTCTGTTTTTATACTGAATGACTTTTATACTGAGTGAAGCAGACACAGACTTTGGTTCCATGGAGAAGAAATAATTAAAAATGTATTTTCTGTACTTTTTTCTTTCTTAATTCTGGCTGTAATACAATACATTTAAGTTTTGTAAAATCTGCAGTTGAACCTGCACTGTGAAATTGCATTTTTAAGCTATTTTAGCAGTGACAGAGACTTGTATTTTTTATGCATATAGAAGAAAAGTATATGTTTGACATGGATCTATATTACTTCAACAAAATTTTATTTCCACAAATACCTAATCATGAACCCCTTTACATCTAAAATCCATTCATCGATTGCTCCCATCAGCAAATGGTTTTCATAGGGAAGCGAGTTAGTTGGCCATCATTAGAAATTTGCCCTTTTCCCTACTGTAGTGCGATCTCGGAGTTGGTATATAACCTTGGTGGGTTTGAAATAATGTAGTGTGTGTGATGATCATTGCAGTGGACAAGCAATTCCCTTCCCTATGAAAACTGTTCACTGATGTGAACATTCTGTGAATGGATATTCAATGTAAAGGGGTCAATGATTAGGTATTCCTGGAAATAAAACTTTGATGAAGTAATATAGACCTTTATGACATACAGAACATTAACCTGCTGGCAAATGCATTCACTGTAAGATATGCCCCCTGACTCATGAAAAATTAATTGCTTACCAGTAATTGTGGGGGAAGTTATAAATGATTTGCAATCAGAGTAAGTTAAGGCTTTAAAAAGAACCATCTGCCAGAAGATAACGGCAATATGTGAAATCCTGATTTCTGCTGTTTTATGGCAGCTGAGGAAAACTGTTGCAGTTACCCTGGTTCATGTGAGAAAGAAATAATAAGCCACATTTTTGAACTGAGACAGGTAGGGAAAAGTCAATCATGTTGGAAGATCCTGTTGCTTCAACATCTGTGTGCTGTTCTGCATATGTTTTTAAATTATTCTAGTAATGTATCACTTAGATTCTAGTATTCATTAGCTAGAGTCAGTTTAGGACATTTAGCTATTATTAGATGAATTCTTTAAAACAAAGGAACTATCTGCCTGTACAATTAATTATTTTTCTATTCTTTGTGAAAATAATGTTACCCCTAAACATTTCAGTTATATCAACATGGTCTGTGTTTTTTTTTATTATTAAGATATTAATGATGGTACTTATGTGTGTATTATTTATTGTTTTGAGAAGAGGGTATTGCTAAGTAGTGTAGATTGTCAAGTTGTATCTACTTCCACTGTCAGGCACTAGCACTTCATCAGTTGTGTATTTTTGGCTGTTGATCAAGAGTGGCATAGTGACAGGTGTGTTGGGTCCCCAACCCAGTGTTTTTGTCTGGTAGCAGATGTACTGAAAAAGTGCAGCAGAGCTCTGTTGTACAAGATAGGCACAATACATTGTCATGATGTTGTAACAAATGAAAGCAGAGCAAAGCAGCTGTATATAGAAACACAACCATAGGTTTGAAGAACAAGTAAAACACACAAATTAATCAAGCAGCCAAGAAAAAGAACCATGCAGTTTCAAAGAAAGCTAACACTGGCAACTAAACAAAAATTACCCAAGCTGGGATTTAAAGAATAAACCATCTAATCTTTAATTTATATTTATTTGTTAACCTGTTAAGATAGCTGGTTCAGGGACTCGGTTCAATCATGAGCCATGCCAAAATGGCAAAGAAAATAGAGTGACACTGCTTTAGTAACATGGATTGAATAACTAGACATATTCAAAGAATAATGAGATTGAAAAAATATTTGCTATCAGATTTCAGAAGTGCTGGAAGACAAAGAAAGAAAGAAAAAGTGAAATACAATAGAGGATAAAGTTCTTAGAGAAGAGTGGTAGATATGTAGTATATATTTAAGGAATAGCAATTGTGTACACTATTTGCAGTAACCATATGATGTATGTAACACGTCCAACAGAAAAGTGAAATTATTTAAGGGAATTACTACCAATATTGTGTTGTAGCAGAAATTAATGGGTCTATATTGGATCATCAAACTTTCAAAAGTTTGACTGTCAAATGATCAACACCATATGATCAAATTTTTGAACGTTCGAATGCTTTAATGGAGATTTCTGTAAGTTGGTATATTTAAAGAAAACATTCAGGTAGGTTATTTGTGTAGTTTATTTTTTTTTATTAGATTTTCAAACTTTTAAAAGTTTGATCATATGGTGTTGACAATGTGACAGTTGAATTTTTGAAAGTTCGATTATCTAATATAGACCCAAATTAATAATACTAACCTGTATCTCTAAAACATTTGCATTTTTTTCTTTGGCTAGTGTTTCTTCCATTATTTTTTTTTTCTTAAACTTTGTTATAGTTTGCAGGCCTGAGGTCTCTATTCCATGATGCTGGAGTCATTTTGAGAATGTTTTTCTTGTTATATCAAGGGTGAAGGTAGCCAAACAAGTTATGCTGATGTGACATATCTTATGGAATAAATAGAGTGTTTAAAATTTAGTTTTTCAAGCTGAGGAGAGTATATCACATCTATGAGTTTAAATGTTAGTCAGTTTGATACAAAGGTTGTCCTGGCACTTATTGTTACCCATCCTGCTTTGTGATAGGTGTCACAGTTACGTTCATTTGATGGTGATTTAATAAAAGGATTGTCCTGGCAGTTATTGCTAACCATTTTGCTTCCTGTTGTGTATCACAGTTATAGTCATTTGATGGTGAAATATTAATAAATCTTAACTCATTAAAACCTAAGTGGTGTGGAATGTTATACGTCTAGCAGCCTACAGATATCTTGCATTCCAGAGTGTTTTCTAAAAAAATAAACTAAAAAATATAAGCGAAACAAAAGTAAATATTTTGTGAACAATAAAAGATGCTAAAACTGTACAAATTGCAGTCTTATCAGTATGAAGTGTTCTTTACAGTGGCACTAACCAGTGTATTAACATAGTCTTTCCATAAATACTATAAGATGTAATGCACACAAACCCAAATTTATATTTTTTGCTAAACTTTCACAAATTTATCATATCTTGAAAATTGTACAACCTAGACATTTATTTCTAGAGCAATTCTGTTAAGCAGATGACAACAAGAAATTCTTCTATTAGTGCATGTTTATTGAAATATTTACCGAAATAAGAAAAATATGCTTGATTGTGTAATCAGCAGAATAAATAACACTGAATATTTTTCAAGATATGTAGCTTACAGTGCAAATTTGAAAGAAAATTTCTTTGACAACATCTAAGGTTTTGTCTAATATCATGCAACAATTTGTAAGTAATTTGTTTTTTGAAGTACATATGGAAATATTACTTAAGTTCATAATTGCTAACAAACAACTAGCAGTATATCAGGTATACTCTAATATTAAAGGACTTTGACAATGATTTCTTTTACCTCCCACAATGGTGTATCACACCATGCCCCTGAATAACATGTAGAGTTCTCAGTTATGAAAATATGAAGGACAGGGATTCATTTCTCAACTACAATATTTTCCAGATTAACAGTCATAGTGTCATTTTGTTAATAAGTCTTGTACTTACTAATATTGCCTATTATTAGCTGGTAAGTCAATTAGTAGATGAAGCCAGACAAAAAAAAAGTTCTGGATGCCATAAGGAGCTATAAATGTGAAATGGATGTGTACAAAAAAGGTGCTATAGGCTTGAATGAGATAATATTTTGGCTTCAGTGATGCTTATGCACTTTGTGTTCCTTGCAGAAAGGAGTGAAATGATAGTAAGGGCATATTCAAGCTAAGAAATGAGTATACCTATAGCTAAGGCCTGTCTACCTTCGGGGGTTAGAGTGAGCACCTGTAAACTACTTCTAACTGATTAAAAACTTCTAATGATTTTTCTTCTGTATGACGATAAGTAGACTTTTTTTATCAAAGTAGATTTTTTTATCAAAGAGTAAAGTAATATATTTTTATGATGTTTGGATCAGTGGTTTGCCTTCAAGGTCTAGTATAGTTAGTTTTTAGCTAAGTCTAGTGTTTGTTTAGCTAAGTTAGCTTTTATAATCAAATGTTATGACCTGTTGTTTAAAATGCGTTTTTATGTCAAGAAAATTGTTTCTGTAAGTTTTTCATTATCCATTTTGGATAAATCTGATTTATTAAAAAATGTAAGGCAGTTATAGTACTATTATTATGTCTAAAACTATGTTCTTTATCAGCCAATATGTCATAAGCCTGAAATCAATGAAAAGTGCTTATTTACAATCTTTTAACAATTTTTGCTAGGGGCATATGTTAGCAATGAGGTAAAAATCACTGGCATTAAATGGGTTACACTGTTTTGCTAGCAGTATTATTGCATGTGTAAAGCTTGTGGGCACTTTGTGATGAGTGTGAGATTGTAACATTGTAACTAAATGGTAGGACTTTATTTAAAATATGGCTACTCGGTATTAATGTTTTGGGATGAATGACATGTAATTATCAAATGCTTCAAGACTGTCATTTAAAATATTAATCTCAAAAGACTATATTGTGGAGTAGAACTTGGACTAATCAAATATTTTATAAAGTGAGGAATTGTATATTTAGATAAGAGTGTTTGAGGAAAACTTTGCATGGGGGATTGGGGTAAACATATTTTGCTTAGTATTGTTTACTAGTGATTATTTTTGAAGTTCTTGAGTAGGAATTTTAGGGAAAAATAATGCCTGTGGATTTTATTGCCTGCCACAAATGTTTGGGTTGTTATAGGTGTTATATTTTTTGTTTTCTAGTATATTGAATTATAGCTTTATTTCATACTATTCTAGCTTTTTGTTTTAAGTATTGGTAATGTTGAAGGTTAGACAAGCTGTTCTGGTCTTTCTTTCCAGGTTACGCCTGTATTGCCTATTTCTTTAAATACTTTTATTATATCAGCTGTAAGCCATGCAGTTGTAGATACATTTTATTCTCTTTTTATGAGAAGAAATAGTCCATCCTGGATGGGGTTCATTAATTTGTAGTAGGATGACAGTTATGTAATTGGATCAGTACAGGTATAGACAAGTCAATATTTTCCATTTCAATGATTAGTTTAGATTAGTCAGAATCATGAACGGTTATAGACTGTATTATCTTAGCTATAGGTTTTATAGGTTTTAATAGCTGTGTCATTGTGAAATGACAGTGATCACCCATTATGTTGGATAGAAAATGAGGAGAAGTTAACTTGTTTGGAGAATTCGGTATAATGTCCAGCAATGGGTTTTTACATATTGTATATTTTTGTGGTTCCTTCAGTAAGTATTTTGGGCAAATTGTCAACAAAGTATCTAAGATTAACACAATGCAGGGATCTGTTAAGGAGGTTTGCTTGGAATTTAAAGCCCTTGTTGGAGTGCACTTTTCTCCCATTCATGATTTGGGCAAATTTGGATTATCTTGGTGAAGTAGAGTTTCAGCAATGCAAATTGTTTATCCCAAAGCTTTAGTACTTTCTAAGAAAGTTATCCACCCCAGCAGTGGCACTTGTTCAGCACTGACACCCTAGATGATTAAAATAAAAAAGCTTATGATTCAAATTTTCTTGGGGGGGGGGGCAAGGGATGTTTTTCTAGGCTGTTTTTTTTTATTCCCCGGAAAGAGGGGGATGGGGGGACTGATGGATATCAGTCAAATGGCTAGACTGGCAGTTTGCCAGTCTTATCCTGTAACTTAGGAGTCCAGGGCCAAAAGTGAAAACAACCTATTTAGAAATCAGACCCATAAAGCCATCCTTTGGTATCTAAAGTCTGTGCTGATGCATTTACAGGGATGGTGAACATTAAATATAGCCAATATATTCTTTAGGATGTTGCATTATAAGCACCCCAGATTAGATCTATGAATGGTAAAGCAACCCTTGTTGGGTTACCTGCTGTTAAAGACTGAAGAGGACAACCTTTGATGGCTTGAATAAGAGAAAGGCAGGTACAGAACATTTAGTATTCCTTAACAGTAAGGATAACTATTTTAACTCATTCAACCAATTGCTGCTGGAATTCTTTTTACTAAAATACTGCTTTTGGAGATATTTATAATTAAGACATACTTTCTGTCTCTCAACTTTTAAGAAAGGTCTTGATATGGTAGGAGCAACCTGCGAAGAATATATCTTAAAGCTGTTAGATGTCACTCTAAGATTGTTTCACCTGCAAACTTCATATCTTTATCTGTTGCTTACTAAGAATTGTAGGTCAAGGGCTATGAACAAATTAAAAGAGAATATCTGCTTATTTTCACAAGACCCTGACAAAAGCACCCCAAGTTGCAATTATAATTGTTGCATATCTTGGCCGCATATCCTAGATTATTAGGTCATAAATTCAGGTTAAACTTTAAAGGGTATTGGTCCTCAGACAGGATGACCACTAAAGGTTATGTACCTTTGGAGTTATGTAATAGATGCCAAACAGTAGTGGCTGACTCCTGTCACATGTTTTTGTCCTCTATGGGTTTCTTGCTGCTGTGGCATAGGGTAACAGACTTGGCGGAAAGTAGTTTGCAGAAATGTTTTCCCTTAAAGACTTATAGATTTTAAGCTCCTATTTTGAATATCCATGATTAAGGAAAGCTCTGAAATTGTGGGTCCTTCAGGTGTCAGTGCTAACACATTTATATATCACTTCCAATACAATAACCCTAAAGGCTAAGTCAGTGCAAAGTTGGACATGGTTTATAAAAATGTATTTAAGGATCTTGAAAGTTGCAAGATTAAGGGAAGGAATGGATTGTTGAAAGCCTATGTATGAAAGCCAGGGTAACGATTTAAAGACCATCTGGGAGAATACTGTTGGCTACATTGATAGGCTTACTTAAGACTTACCTATGGCATCTGCTTTTTTGTTTGTTGGCTCCTTATTATTTAAATCTATTCCCCAATTTCTTTTGTTAGAGGCTGCATTTGTGGAGAATGCTGCTCAGTAGCGTCTCAGCATTTCATAGGCTTGGTTAGTTGTATACATTCAGGGTTATGTGGTGCAAATGTTTAACTTATCTACTTATTTACCTGGTTATCATATTTGGTTATTAGGTTCATAGGTTCAGAGGTGAATATGAGGCTAACTGCCCTCAAGGGCTACTTTTACGCTTTGCCAATAATCCAAGGTCAGAATCAAACCCTGGGCCTTGTATTTATGAAGTGAAGACCTTAACCATTAAGCCTCACTTGTATTAATGACATATTGTTATCCAGGTCATAGTTTAATGCTTTATTGTTAGGTTGTACTTAGCTTCTTCTATTTTTTTCTGTAACAGAGTTGTTAGTTTTTTTTTATAGTTGTTGTCAATATTTTGGCATCATTATTTTTGTGATACTGGAATTTAATGCAATAAAAATATTCTGTCAGCTTGTGCTGCATTGCTAGTGTATACTGATGGACTGACCTTTGACTGTTCCAGTCAGTATTTATATCCCCAATGAGTTTTAGCTTGTATTTTTTGGTGTGTGCAGGTATTTTCTCTATTATATCTTGTAAACCTAAAGTGGAGGGTGGCAACATAATCAAGTAGTAAAATCTAAATTAATAGCCAGTCTGGTTCATAGTTGGATGATACAATGCCTTTTGTTAGTGTGGGGGATAGGTTGGCATCTTTTGTAATGAAAGAAGCTGCCCTACCTCCATGCTGTTTTGCTGGTCTATTATTAGTATATATGGAGAGTGACTTTGTTATTCTAAGGGGTATCCACATACCTCTCAACCTGGAAACATCAAAAATCTGGACAAGGCTCATGAAATATAGGTACAAATCTGTACGCTGATTAACATCAAATTTGCATACATAATTAAGTAACCACGCCCACTCCACTGGAATTGTGGGACAACCAAAATATGGCACCAGCGTTCCCCTGCAGCCATTCCAGTGTCCCATTACCTGGCTGTTTCACCCCATTTACCATAAACACTAATGTGTGCATACTGCTTTACTTCTACAATGATTATTGGGATTTTATTTTTAAATTTTATAGCACAATGCACAAACACTAAGACATCTGCTAAACAAGGCTACTAAACAAAGCAATACTGTCTCACAATGAAAATAGACTTGGCATTAAAACTCACATTCATTGAAACAGCATTGAAACACATACCATAGCCAAAGAAAATGCATCTGGCCAGTGGTGGATAAAGATTACCTTTGTGCTGTTTTCATATCAATGGCCCCTTGCACACAAAACAAGAAACATACATGTGTTCTTTGATACACCTTCCTGACTTTATTACATTATAATCCTTGTATAATACAGCACACTTGTTAGACAGAGCGCATTTTAAATTTATTATTTGAACATTTTTTCCAGTAGACAATAAAGCAAAATGCATGAACCAATAATGACAAAACTGCCCAATTCACAACATGTCCATCATAAAAGTCTACTTCCACACCCACTATAATATATATATATATATATATATATATATATATATATATATATATATATAAAATAGAATGACAGTTGTGTAAGCCATAGGCATCTTGCACAGCTTCTTGCACTTATTTTCAATTTCAGGTTTTTTTTTAGTGGGGGTGGACAAACATTTTGGAAAGTTGCTAGAATAAAATGTTGTGTTACAATGATATATTTCACTGCCAAGTCCTGAACCCAGGCCCCTGTGCACTACAGTCAGAGCAACATACCACTATGCCAAATCAGCGGTTTCCGGAAAGATAGGAAGACTGAAACTTAAATGGCTATCATTTAGTGAATTCAGTTCTCACTTCTCACCATAGCTCTGAACCTCTTAGCACAAAAAACCTGGACAAAGCCAATAATGGGGGAATACAGCCCCAAAATTGGGACAAATTTCAAATACTGTTCTTATAAACTTAGAAAATTACTAGAATAAAACGTTTTGTGTTACTATTTATTTTCTGAAGAATATGAAGTCTGAAATTCAAATGCCTGTCATTATTTAGTGAATTAAATCTGTAATTTGCCACAAAAATACTGAAAACCACAGATTTTATAAGTAACAGATCAAAATATGAGGCATGAATTCACAAGTCATGGTGGCTAGGGACTTTAGGCTCTTTTTACCTTGTACCCAAGGTACAGGGCTTGAGCCTGAGTACCTCTATGGACAGCCCATAACACACATGACAAAACCAGGCTGGCATTTTATCTCCCAGTAAAGTTTCAAGACAGTGGTTCATAATGCTGTGTCTGCAACACTGACTGGATATAGTCTGATATCCCTTTCTTACTTCTCCACAGTTGCATTTGTGCACTGTTATCTGCAGCAACTTAGGAATGCACAGATTTGTTAGACGTTATTTTCATTCAAAAAGTTTAGTCAGCTGCAATAATCAACTGAAAATAGCAATAGATGCAGTTAGTTTTTTTCTGTTATTGCTCTATCCATATGAAACTTCCATTTCTTTTGTGTGTGCAACTGCTATACTTTTGCAAGCATCAACAGATCTTTTAAAAAGTAGTTTCTATTTGCTTATTCACAAAAGCTTGTGGTTAATGTCCTGCTTTATCATAGAATGGTATCCTCACAGCATTGGTATGACTGTTGGTATCTAGCCATTTTTAAGGTAGACTATCATTTAATGTTTGTTGTCTCACTGGATGAATATGTCATAAATGAGAGTTCTGTATCCCATTCAAGTTTATGTTTACAAAACACACACTCAAGCAATGCTATATAAAATAAAAACAAGCAACAAATTTCAGGGAAAAAAGGAATAAAATTTGTAAATAAGTCATTTTCTAAGAAACGCCAAACTATTAAAATCAATCGTACATTCAGATAACTATATATTAGTGTGAACCAAACAAATGTAAGGAAGAGCTCAGATAGACACCCGCTATTAAAAAATTACAATAATATAGAACCTAAAAATTGGGCCAAAATTCAGCAAGTTGTGGCATGCAGTTTTGAAATTAAGAATTGTACCAATGTTACAAGCCCACCACATAGTCTATAGCAAAAAGCAAAAGCAAAGACTGTGCCAAAGAACTTTAGTCTACAGAAGCAAACCATCTATGACCAGCGATCAAACTTCTTCATCATGTAACAGCAGTCTGAAAATAAATTCAAAGAAATGGATTAAGTAAATTACACACACACACACACACACACACACACACACACACACACACACACACACACACACACACACACACACACACACACACACACACACACACACACACACACACACACACACACACACACACACACACACACACACACACACACAAACACGCACACTCTGTTCATTCACCCTGGACTTGAGAATCCATTTGAATAACACTGTTTGCTCACAGAATAAATAAAAAACAAAGAATGGCAGTATAGATGAATAAAAAACATGTTTCCTACTTGTTCATTCACCCTGGACTTCCTGGTTCCTGCTCATCGTCACAGATAAGAGAGATTTCACTCTGGTCTGGATTTGAGAATGGCAGAAACTGTTTGCTTGCAAAATACATGCATTTGAATACTGTTTCCCGCTCGCATTTTAACACATTCAAAGTCTGGAAATGTGTGCACTGAGCTCTTGAGCTCAAGTCTGACAGGCTGGTAGCCCTGACGGAGCTGACATCATTGCGCACGTGATGATGTCAGCTCAAAACTGCGAAAAAATAAAAATAAAACAAGCTGGGAAAAGTCAGAAATGAAGGGGTGCCACTCGGGAATCATGGCACTTCATTATTTGGATCCCAAAACTCAGTAGAAACTGAGTAATTCAGTACGGTTGGGAGGTATGGGCATCCATTATGAGTATTTGAGTCAGGGTTCTGATAACACTATGATTTTTTTTTTGTGTGTGTTATATTGCAAATCCCAGTCTTCTAATTGTGACCATTTATTATTGACACTGCATATGTACATGTGCACAATAGAGGGGTCCTTTTTTAGGTTTTCAGTGGGAATGTTGGAATAAGTTGGGCCAGGTTAACATGGACATTAGCTGTAAGAAGACGTAGTAATACTACTGGTGGTAGGATACATTTAAATTGTCTTATGATCTTATATAGGAGCAATTATACTGAGGCATTTAGGTATTGCTATAAGTGAATGTTTATTTGTGTTCACATTCTGTGAGAAATACTTACTCACAAAGTGCTTTGGACTATAGCTATTAAAGAAAGTGATGGTGACTAAATCATCTTATAATTCATGATCACTTTGTAGTCAAGAGGGCTGGGTAAACTATAGGTTCTATGAGTACTTCTGTGTCACATCAAAGACTATAACTTACAGTCTGCCATCTCTGTAATTACTCCACAAGCAATATGCTACCAATACTTGTTTTCCTCAATTTAGATACAATTACTTTCTTGAGCAGCTGATTCATGTCTCAGATCCTTTACTTTTAGTCATGTTATTCCGGCAGTACATTTTTCTGCTTTTCTCATACAAGCTGTGACAACCATGCCCTGGCCCAGCAATCAAGGAGCCTCAATCCTCACCACTAACATCAGGGAGGTTGTCTCATAGAAGAGAAAAGGATAACTAATGCACACAGAAAAATACAATTTCCCTTAAGTGCACACAGAGAACACAGTCTGGGGCTGGTTGCTCCCTTGTTCACCAGGTCCCCAATAAGACTCCCCAGTGGCACAGCTATAAGGTCCAGGTCTCAGCCTAACTGGGCAAACTAAAACCTCCAGCACCCTCTCTGTCCAACCAGTGCTTTGCGTCCCTGCCAAGTAGCTGACACAACACACACACACACATTTTGAGATAAGTATTTATACAACTTCACAGACACTCCTGGGAAAGGCTGACACAGATTCTCCAACTGTGCCCCTTTACCCAGACTATACGGTAGTAATTACTGCCACCACCCAGTTAAAATATCAGTTACTAAAAGGCCCTTAAAAGGGTGTCCAATTATTACTGTGCAATATTAATATCCAATGGTAGAATGACTAACAGTCAAGGGTTACTTTAGAGTGGCCTATTACAATAACCTCTCTAAATATGCAATGTACTCTAGAGCTTATCTCTACACAGATCAGCCACAGGTAGAAGGTTTTAAAAATATTTAATAATAAATAATTAAAACACAAGACAAAACTACTACACCACAGAGATATCTAAGAGTTCAGAGATCACACAGAAACTTAAAATAATACAGTAGGATAGGTCTGATTTCAAAGAAAAATACCCAATTAATCTTTACAAGCTTCAACTATTCCTACAAGAAATCACAGTGCTAAAACTTACATGTGAGCATAAGGGAGAGTGCTGATAAATTAGATGTCCAAAGTCAAAATGCTTCTTCAGTCTCTAATGAGAAATAGTATTTAAACATTACTAACATGTCTCTAAGGCCCTTCCAAAATTATATCATTTTTGACACTTAGGTTTTCCCAGTATTCATATTGCATCATCTTAACACTTGGTCTGAGTTCTCAGGCCACAAACTGCATTATTTAGCAGTCTAACACCTCCTCAGAAACTTACAACAATACAAGACATTTCACATGTATATGCTAGCAGAAACCAGAGCAATAAAGCACCTTCCACATCTAAATTCTAGTCATAAACTTTAGCCTTAAAACAATGGGCATGAAATCTTCATCCAGCTGCCCTGGAGCCAAATTCTAACATGAAATGGTACAACATGCTTCACTGGGCCAGTAGAGTGCAATGATGTCACATATTTTGCAGTTCCACATTTCACAGTATTCTTTACACTCAGGAAACATGACTGTAGTTTACATTTATTTACAAATGCCAGAATTATATATCAAATTCTGTTTGACTAGGCTGGCAGCCTTCGCCCATCTCTCCCCAGTCATCACACAAGCATTAAAAATAAAGCTTAAATTCAAATATTTCTAAAGTACAGCAACATTTGACCAGTGAAGGAAGGAACTATATTTGACAAATCTTCCATTGTATGAATTGGCTAATAACGTTATTACAGTAAACGTTTTGTGGATATCTTCACAATTTCCCTACCACAGAACTTGTTTTAATATATTTTGTTCCAGTAAAGTATCAGAATTTCTGTGACTTAAGCCACTCACTGCGTAATAAACAAATGGTGTATACTGAACAATAAAATGATATGAACTGTCCATTCTTGTTTCTCTTGTTTTGTGAACTGGATTAGACCCTGCACTGTTTGATTTGATGATGGTAGAACATCGGTATCCATCTTTTTTCATACTCATGATACCAGTGCAATCATTGCTGTGCCATATTTTCCAAGATTATACACAATGTCACCCTACATGTGTAGGGTAAGGTAAGGGCTTTCTTTAAACCGGGTTCAGTGAATCTCATTTCATGCCCTATAAGTGTCTGTTTCTTCCTTTGGATCTAAGGTATGCTCTCTGTTTTCATACTTACATTTTATAAAAAATAGTAAGATTTAGGGATGCGATGCAAATGGAAATGTTGTAGCCTCAATGAGCTAAGCAAGAGGAGCTGTGACTAACATACATCACTTACTGAAATCCAGGGAATTAACAGCTGCAGAGAGATTGCAGATAGCCTCTGTATTCTGTGATGGACAGTAGCACAATAGCCTCAGTGAGGATTGGAACCACTTTGCATTACGTGAAATAAGCAGCAGGAAATTTTAAATGCAATTACTTAAAAATGCAAATGAATACTAAGCAAACCACTGTTTTCAAGATATGATCATTACATATATCAGATTAATCCAAGATTTTGCTTGTGTAAACAGAAAATTACTAACTGATAATGGTATGCTATACTTTTACTTGTTTAAACCCTGTATGACCCACCCATAACACATACAAAACAATAATTATTGCTTATTGTTTAATATCACAATAGTTATTGACAGATTGTATGCTGTATGAGATGATCTCATCCCTGAGCTGTACCAAAGATTATCCCATATGGACATTTACTTTGGAGTGTATTGTTGCTTTAAAATTATGTGGCTGTATTCCAATGACTTACTGTGTGAATTTTAGTAGTTTAGATCACACTGCTGGCTCTATTTTGATTTACTGTGCTCGGTGCATTGACCTATTTGGTCCTTAAAACTCAATTTTTTTTAAAACTAACCTTCGTCTTATTTAGAAAACCTGTGCAGTTCACCAGAGAAATTCTCCATTTGTTTTTGAGAAAATTGCAGTATCTGTAACATCTAAAAAAACAAACAAACAAGTATATACATGGAAACAGTCTCTTTTCAGGGTGACCTTAGAGGAATGTCTAGTTAAGTGGCATGGTCAAATTCATACAGTAGGCATATGGATGCTTTGGGAATTGAACCCAGAATGCTGCATGGTGTAGTTTTTTGTAGCACATAGTCTTAAACCACTGCACCACACTACCCTGTTACTAAAAAAAAAAAAAACATGGAATTCGGTAATAGACAAAAGTTCCAAGCCACTTTGTCTTCTCAAGACCATTACAAGTATGCTTATTGTTAACTTTAATAGGTGTACGCTGCCTAGTTGTTCTTTATTCTCTGTGCGATTCCACTTTTCTTTGTTTCTTTCTTCCTAGTCAGCATATCTTAGCTTGTGAGATGTAGAAGGACTGAGAAGGTAATGGAGTCACTTACAGGATGATTCTATTAAATTACTGTGAATTTGAAAAGTAGACGCTACCATTAGCTTTTGACATCTTTAAAGACATCTGTTGATGTAGCTCCAGTCTCTTGTCCAGGTCTGGTATATATATTGATATTTTGACATATTCATTCTTTCTTGGCTTTTCTCTGCCGACAGGCATTAATGTGTTGTCTCAGTCATTTACCCAGCTTTAAAGGTGCCTTGGATTTTTTTTGTGTGTTAACCTATGAATCAGACAAATGTGTAAGTGATGGATTTGTTATTTTCTTTATAACTGAGTGGTTGTGTGCATTTGTCAGTGCTTGTTAACACAACATTGGAGAATGACAAACATGGGTGACATGCAGAAGTTTGGGTTTGACCTCCAGGTTAGAAATTTGATTTTGATTGTAGTAGACAGAGCAGACCAGAGTACAGATTTACTTATTTAGCATCTGTTAAGGGCTGTATCAACCCTTTTTCTGGTTGAAATATGAGTTCTAAGTCTTAGCTAAGGTTTCTAAAAAAGAAAAAGGAAGACATGAAAGCTGGCCTACAGCTAGAATTTTTGCTGCAAACTGTGTTTATAACTATATTTAACTGCAGGAATGCACTTAAAGTAAGCACCCCCTTAATCGAAACTCGTGAAAAATGTGAGTGTGTCTTTGTGCATGTTTGCATGCATATGTATATATATATATATATATATATATATATATATATATATATATATATATATATATATATATATATATATATATATATATATATATATATATATATATATATATATATATATATAAATTTATGTATATATGTAAACATAAAAGGAATTAGTGGTGCATTGTAGCACATGTACATTTTTTAACTATACTGAACACCACTGATTTTGGACCACTGAAGAATGACAGAGCCATTTAGGACTGTGGTTCCCATGCATCCAACTCTGCTGGTAAAACAAGTCAGTTGGGGAAAATGATTAAGTAATGTTTAAACTTATTAATGCAGAATGCAGTCTAGAAACAGATGGCGGGAATAGTTTTACACCATCTTGTGAATAATCTTTGACATTATCTTGTTTTTCTTCATATGATTCATATTTTAACCATCAAAAATAGTTGTTGATAAGTAAAAGAAGTTTGCTTAAGGTACACAAGTAAACATCTGTTACTAGTGTGATATATGCTACTTTTTAATTATGTTTCCTGTGAGAAAGCTTATCATTCAATCTACACATCCTTTCTGAGTGCATTTTGTCTTCTTACAAGTAAATTCTATATATATAGTAACCCATTCTTCCTGTAGTGACTACTTGTTTAGATGGAAAATAATCCTAATGCACAATTACTAAATCACAAAAGTCTCCATTCAGATTTCATATTGAAGTTGCCATCTTTGAAAAAATCTTTCTTGGTTAAAACAGAGCGTTATGGTCTATATGTGGCAGTGCAGTGTCATTTTTCACAGATAAGTGAAAATTGTAGTTTCACTGTCCTTTAATGAATATTCTTCTCACATTAAAACAGTTTATAAGTATATTTTACTGGCATTCCTGCTACAGCACCTTCTGTAATGAGGCAAATGTACTTAACTGACCCACACTAATTAGTGTTTTGTCAAATCTTTTAAAACACTTTTTTTCATTATCTAACATTCACAAACACATTACTTCAACAGGGCAAATTGAGTCACATGTATGTGCCAACTGCAGGTTTTTCACTTTTATATGCACGTTTTATAGAAATTATGTGTAGCAGACATCTGGGCACTGGGAATGTGTTTTTCAGTGTTGTGTGTATTTATGCAGCATGTAGACCTTGTACACATGGGGAAGGAATGCATTTTTTGCGGCACAAATTACAGAACAAGTACCGTTGGTAATTGTGACATGGAACAAACTTGCCATATGACTGAATTATCTTCTACAGCTGATTATTTAAACATAACAGAAATGGGTTAGGCAGGCTGTCTGCCCAATCTTCTGTCATCATTATGTAGATAATGACACTTACAGATGTTGACTTTCCTGGCAAATTAAAGTTTCTTTACATACCACCTTTGTGGTAAAAAGAACAATGAAAGGTCTGGAGTTCCTTAGGTAAATAGCAGTATAGGTATAACAAGCAGAAGTAAAGTCTAAGAGGAGCCTTCCCATTATCGATATTCCTGGGAATATACACAAACATTAACTTCATATACATATGCCTGGAACTCCTTAAAAATGATGACGACTTCTTTAATGATTCACTATAATATACTTATTACGTACATGGAATCTGTCTACTGTCTCATAATCTTCTGTCCTTGATGGTTTGTTTCCAGTCCTGAGTTACTCCATTGATGAATCAGACTTTGTTTCACAACTACATTAAAAAAAAAACCTCTGATTGTATCATATTTAAGATTCTTTCCACAGAAAATGGTATTTCGGCATGTGTCTTTTGCACTCTTCTCACCTATGAAGACACGTTACTTTCTTGCTGCAGATGGCAACTGTCATTTCATTTATTTGCAACGTTTCTTCCCTTGTATCATCACCATTCCTATTATTTGTACTATGATTTATTTATCTGTTTGTTTGCATTTGTTTCCCGCAGTAGTCCACTGGGCTGTGGAGCCCATTTTCAGTGAAGGCCTGGGGAGGAAAGCTCCAAGAATAACAAGTACACATAGAGTATCACATAGTTACAACGAGCATAGAGAAAATAATCTTGAGTATAGATATAATCGATAATGTAGGCTCCCTAAGAACAATTCAAAACTAGCAACAATTTTAAGTGAATACAGCAGAGGGTATTAAGAATAATGCAAAAATAGCAGCAGTTTTAAGTATATACAGCATATGGTACATATAGATATTTGGATACATAACAGATGAAATAACAAGAATGACAAAGGTAAAGAGGAACGGCGGTACCAAGAATGACAACATTTCATGGTTGCGTCTGACTGTATGAGCAGTAGGTTGTAACAGATAATCTTGATTTAAAGTAAAAGATTATACTTCAAGGTCTGCATCAGCATAGGAGATTAGGTTTTGAGAGGAGTGCAGGAGCAAGTTCAGGTGGAAGATAGGTAGTCTTTTTGTGAGGTCTTGAAAGCAATAAGACTTTGGCAAGTCCTGATAGTATTTGGCAGGGCATTGCATGCTTTGGCTACAGAATTGGAGTAGAGAAGTTGACCAGCTGGCAGCTTAGGTTTTAGCACTGTCAGAAGGTGCCGATTCTTTGATCTGAGAGGTCAATTTGGATGGTAGAAACTGAACATTAGGTTAAGAGCAGGGCAGCCTGATGGTTTATAAATAATTTTATGTGCTGTGGTTAGTTGTAGGCAGGAAAGGTAGTGAGGATGTTCAGAGAGTGAACAGCAGAACAATGATGCTTAAGGTGTTTGGTATTTGCAGCAAATCTGCCAGTTTTGTTGTAGCAAGACTCAAATTTAGATTTTAGAGAGGATTGTAGGTTGGGTAGCAGAGGAGTACCATACAAGAGAGAGGGTAATAGGTAAGTGGAGGCTACAACTTGTTTTGTGGTGAACTGAGGAAGGATTTATGCCTATAGAGTAGTCCTAGCATTTGATTAATTTTGTTGATGGTATTGTGAATATGTAAGTCAAATTTCATGTGTTTTCCAATTATTACTCCTAATATTTTTGTGTGGGAAACTACTTCAGTTGTGGGGTTATTTTGAGAAAGTATGGTGAAATTATCTTTATTTACAGAGGTATTTTTCCTAGGGGTGAAAAGCATGAGCTTGGTTTTGTTAGGGTTAAGGGATAGGTGGTTGTTGTATATCCATTTCTTGGTGGAGATAAAGGCTAATTGAGTTATATGTTGTAGTTCAGAAATGGAATTGGCAGAGCCAATAATGATCGATTCATCTGCATACTGAATGAGAGAAACTAGAACTTAGACTGAACCTCCAAAGGCAGTGATGTTTCCATATTCATAAAGGATGTGCACACCTCCAGACTGGTAGCCCAATATAATGCAACTGAGATACTTCAGGTGCAGCTAACATTGGATAAGACAGCGATTCAGGTTATAGACTGCTGTAGGTCCCCAACCATGTCCCAAGACTCACACCCCATGTTACTAAGCACCCTGGAGAATATTAGGGTCCAACTTAACACTGCCATACTGGGCAACTTCAACTACCCCTCCATTAACTGGGAAAGCTACTCATCTACCAATACACTTGCCCAACATTTCCTGGAATTCATTAATTCCAATGCCCTGGACCAGCTCATTCTTACCCACACTAGAGGTAGCAATATCCTTGACTTGGTCATTACCAACATGGGTGACCACTGCACTACACCAATAGTCAACTCCTCCCAGGTTAGATCCGACTACAAACTAATCATCTTGGATATCCACATCCAACCCCCCCCCTGCAAAGGAAACCACCATGAAAAACTTCTCCAAAGCTAACTTTGGGCTCCTAAAAACAGAGGTGGCTAACTTCATGGCACCCATGCAAATGGAGAATAGTTGCATGACCGCCGAATCATGCACCAATGCATTGTATGAACACGTACACAAATGCATGGATCTCGCCATACCCAATAGAACCAAGACGCTCTCCTCCAAAAAAAAGGAAGCCAATCTGGTGGTCTCCTGCCATAAACAAATTCTACAACAGAAGGAGGAAACTGATGCAGAATAAGGTGAAGTCCATAGACTGGAAAAAACTCCCTTAACAGCCTCAAAAAAAAGTTGCAGTCCCTCATCAGATCCTCCAAAGCTAACTATGAAAATAGAATTATAGCAGATAGTAAAGATAACAACAAGGCCTTCTATAGTTATGTAAGGAATCTCAATGGCAATACCCAGATTTGCTCTGAGCTACTGCCCAATGGTACCTCCTATACTGAGCCAACAGATATTGCAAATATACTGTCCGACAGATTCAGTGCCAACTTTACCCACCCCCAAGGGACCAGTCACAATACCAGTAGATTGCCAGGCACCCAGTATTACTGCTGCTCATGTTAAAACAGCACTGTCCAAGGCCAAGAATACAGCTTCTATGGGACCTGACAATATCCCTGGCTGTGCTCTTCATGAACTACTCAGTGAACTGGCACCTCACCTGTGTGCCCTGTTCAGTCACAGCCTCACCTCTGGCTTTATCTCTAGCAAATGGTGCACTGCTATAGTCATCCCTGTCCACAAAGGAGGCGTGACTACAGACCCTGGAAACTATTGACCCATTAGCCTGACGAGTCTGATATGCAAAGCTATGGAACGCATAATCATGGGCCTAATAAACAAGGATACAGGGAATCTCCAAACTCTGGATCCCACACAGTTTGGTTTTGTGAAGGGTATATCATGCCTGCTCAACTTGGTTGACTTCTTTAAGTCAATCACCAGAGCTGTGGATGAAGGCAAGGTGTATCATACAGCCTACCTTGATCTGGCCAAGACCTTTGACACCGTTCCCCAATCAGGAATCATAGAAAAACTCACTAAGCTTGGCATCAACCCCTATATCACTAGGTGGGTTGCAAACTGGCTCACAGGTAGAACCCACAGTGTGAAATTAGCTAACTCCAAGTCAGACTGCCGACCAATCATGAGTGGAGTCCCACAGGGTTCGGTCCTGGGTCCTCTCCTGTTTGCTGTCTACTTCTCTGAAGTCCAGGCCAACACGAGGGGACTTTGGCTGACAAAGTTCACAGATGATTACAATTTTGGAGCTATTATTAACTCCCCAAGTGATGTTGACATCCTACAGAAAGGCCTCACTGAGACCAACGACTGGTGTCAGAACCATGGCCTTAAGTTCAATGCAATAAAATGTGTCGTTATCCCCTTTGGGAAAAACCCACTTCCCATGAATTACCACATTGATGGTAGTCCAATGAATATAGAAGGTGTTATAAGAGATCTGGGAACAAAGGTTGACAGCAACCTTTCTCTTGACCACCACATTGCACTGTGGGCAGAAAGTCCTTCTATGTGGCACATCTCATTACTAAGGGTTTTGCATCCAGGAAGAAAGAGGTCATTGTCTCCCTCTACTCTTCCTTCATTAGGCCAATCATTGAGTACAATGCCCTATTTGGCATGTACCTCACTAAACACTTGCAACAACTGGAGAGGCCACAAAAGTACCTCACAAAGAGGATCCTTACACCCAAATGTTAATGCATAAAAGTAGTGAAAAAAAACTCACCGTCCTCTTAAAATTTGTAGCTGGTTGACATAGCTGTATTGTTAGTTAATGGTATAAAGTGTTAGTTTTTCAGCAAGAATGATCTACAGAAGCTGAGAGAGACAAGATAGGTTTGGCATGCATGACATTATTTATAGTCCATGGAGCAGTACCAGCTAGAAACTTTGAATGCGCCCATGGTTTGTGCTTCTGGATCACTTATTCTGCATCACTTGCAGTTGCTTATTGAATGTATAGCATAGGATGACACACAAAGGAAAGATTTTTTGTTATCTACTTGTGAAGGAACTATAGAAAAACTGCAGCAGTGATTTATTCGTGCTTTCATTTATTTATTTTTCTTCTCTTTCAGGAAGTGAATATAGCGAGATGCTCCCAGATTCTTTCCCATCATCTCCAGCTGAGCCTTTGCCACATTTTCTGCAGGAGCCAGAAGATGCTTATATTGTCAAAAACAAGCCTGTGGAGCTAACATGCAGGGCAAATCCAGCAACCCAGATCTTTTTTAAGTGCAATGGTGAATGGGTAAATAACAATAATCATGTGACTAAGGAGAGCTTGGATGAAGTCACAGGTAAGAGCAGTGACCTGTATATAGTCTGTTTGAAGTGTAAACTTCCAATAACTTCTTTCTTTGTGTGGGTTTTCTTGGGAAAATGTATTGCACCTGACTGTAGTGTTTATTTATTTATTTGACTGTTCTTCTATAAGTGAGTTGAATGAGTTTCTCATCTGGGGCATTTACAGTCTTTGCCATTTACAAGGCAGTCAGTGAAAGACTTACATACTTAGCTGCTTGCATCCATTTAAACAAAAGTAACTTAATTTGAACTGTACAGATATATAAAGCAAAAAAGAGAGTTTATAACAGAGTACAAGCAATTAGTAATAAACAATTGGAGGTACATGTCTACAGAGAGAGGAAGGCCTACTCATACAGGGAGTGCAAGACAGTAATGCTACCATAGCAGAGCTGAACACAAGTGATGTATTTGCCCAGATTTTGGGAAGCAAAGGAAATAAGGTATTTACAACGTTGCAAAACAACCTTGCACTGGAATACTGAGTGGCCATTCTGTTTTTTAAGAGTCAGAGTGCCTTCAAAGAATGCAGCGTTCTTGTCAAAAGACATCTCTGCTGCAAATAACCAACTAACAAGTGGTTGCAAAAGTATGCAGTCTGGCCTCTTATGCCATGTAGAAGGCCTTTTCCTTGAATAAATGTGGAGTTACAGCTCTGTGACCAGAGGCTAAGCTAACGTCCATTAGGTCAGTGTACCCATGATGCACTCTCACATGTTAGTTTTAGTTTGAGTAGTGCTAGTGTTCCTTAGTATTGGGATAAAGTTTCATATAACCATTTTCTCCAAAGTAATTTTCTTGGTTTCGTATCTACCAGAGATAACCTGTGGATTAGAACCTTGCCCTTATCAGCTATTTTTCTGCATATCTAGATGTCTTGGGCCCAGTTATTTTTCTGCATATCTAGATGACTTGGGCCCAGTTATCTCTTAGATTGCATTTCTTGTCTTGGTTCTGACATCTTTCTGTCTATACTTAAGGAAGCTTTGATGACCCCCAATTTTCAAAAAGTCATCTTCAGATCCATGAACTTATGATAGTTACTGCCCTAATTCTATCACAGCATTCATCAGTATGGTTATTAAGAAGGTGCTTTATGGCTAGATTTGTTGTTTATTAAAGAAATGTGAAATTTAATATTAATTTCTGCCTGAATTTCAAACAAAGCTTATTACTATGACTGCCTATACTAGAATAATGAATGACTTCCTAATGACCAGAGGTGAATGATATTATTCTCTTTTAGACCAATAGATCTTAGGCAGCATCTGAGAAGGTGAACTATGGGGTGTATTTAGAGCACTTGCATACTTACTGTGGACTTTCCGGGGTTAATGTTTTTATCTGCCTACCCTCTGCACTCTAAAGTGCCTCAGAATGCCCTTGTGGGCTCTTTGTTGTTTACCATGTATATGTTGTCTGCAGAAAAAACTCATTAAAGGGGAGGTCTGTCACTTCACGGCCATACTAATAATATTTTCTTATACGTGTACTGCTCTTTTCATCTGGATATTATGTGAGTCATTCATTCTGTACCTGTCTTTTCATCTGGATATTATATCCGTTATCTATTTTTTGTCAACATTCAGGAATATGTCCACCAGTGGATGGGTTGCAATCACTTGCCATGTGAGTATGTACCACACCTAGGGACTGGGTGCCCTGGAAGTCTTCTGTTTTTAGAGGGTAAAATACACTAGAATTTGTCTCCCAGGTAAGCAGTTTTATGCTGATGGACCCACTATCTAATACTAATAAAGTAGAATTCGAACCAACAACCAAATACCAATAAAAACTTCGTCCCAACACGTTTTTAAAGGCTTTATTACAACATCCAATCCACACCATTGGCGGCTTTTCATCTGCTAAGCAGATTTCTCTTCAAATATATATCATAATCAGCCATTTCAATTAAATTAAAATTATACAATTAATCACTTAAAAAACCTAAAACTTTTTAACCCTTCAGTAAATTCCTACATTTCTTTGAAATTTTAGATGTTAAAGTGTTGTTGAAGTGCAACTGCATATAAATACAATAAAAAAATAGCATTTTAAAAACACTTATTATTTTTTGCAAAATCATTCTTAATATAAATACAAATAACAAAATAAAAAATAAAAAAAATAAACATACATAAATTTCATTAAGGTCAACCATAAAAAAAAATTAAAATTCATATTTCATTTTTTATTTTTTTTTTTTTTTTAAAAAATATCATGTTAATTAACACTAAATTATCTTAAAATTGTTTTTGTGTTGTGTGTATATATGAGGGTTTAAAAAAAAAATTATTGTGGTAATTGTAAATAATAAATATAATATTACAGGAAGGACAATATACAACCATAACAAACAATCAAATAATATATATATTAATTATATATATATAAAAATATATAAAAAAAAAAAAATATAAAAAAAAAAAAATAAATATATAAAATATAAAAAAAATTGAAAAATATGGAAAAAATATATGGAATGTAAAAAGTGAAGAGGAAAGGAGGAGACTTTTTTATTTGTTTTGTTGTTTTTTTGTGTATAACTGTATTTTCCTTGACTACAAGATAGAATTGCTTTGATGTTAATATATTGATGTTAGGCCTAAAATTTAAAAAATACTGACAAGTTTATTTGCTACTCTCTAAAGAACACAGTTGAGATTAAATACTTTTCATCAGACCAGGCTGTGTTCATTAAAACCATGCTTCCTTCCTATCAGTACTTCTTGACATAAAAAAAAAACTTATTGACTGCAGCTGATTCCCAGTTCTTCTGCGTGGTGAATGAGGGATACCTGTTAGTACCTACACATTATGCCAGTTTTGTATAGCTTACAGTAGCTGTTTGTCCTGTACCAAATAGCTTACAAAAATATTTTGTTACTGGCTTGGCCACAAAGAGCTTGATCACCAATACCTTGAAGAGTTGCTGGTTATGTATCATCATTCCATGTATCCCACTGCACCATCTTGGGGCAGTTAGTTGTTTAAGAGGTACAGCTTAAATTGTCTAGAATTTGATCTGTTTCCTAGTTAGCACTGCATCATTGGCACATGGGTTTGGTAGCATCATGTACAAAGTGAGTTCAAAAGGTACATTGCATCTGTTCCAGTTTGTCTTTTAAATGACAGCAATATGTGTACTAACTCATTAATTACTTATTATTTATCTATCCTTTAATCTTTCAAACAGAATATTAAGTAGGGTCTATATTACGAGATCGTAACCCTAGGTAGTCGAATACCTTAAGGTCGATCTCTAAATATCGAAATGTAAAAATTGCGAACTGCCTTTTCCACACAGGGAAGCAATGCCGTTGGCCAAACTAAAAAAAAAGGTTTAAACATAAATCAAGTGGGGGGCAGTGACTCCCACACCCCCACTAACTAAATATACCAACTCAGGGGTCACTCTACTTTGTAAAAAGGGCAAAATCTATGTAACAGCCAAACAACTTATTTCCCTGTGTGGAAACGGCCATTTACATTTCGATATTTAGACATCGACCTTTAGGTATCCGACCACCTAAGGTTTCGATCTCGTGATATAGAACCTATTAAGTACTGTAAGCCTGAGACTTTATGTTATATGTTAGAGCTTACTAATAAACACATAAACTTGAATGTGAAAAAAAAAGTTAATCTGAATGTTAGATGAATTAAGAGCAGGTTCAGGAAAACCCATCAGTGGTTCCCTTACTGATGGACAACTTGCCTATGGCCACCCACTGAAATATCTGGTTGATTATGGGATAGTTTATGTGCCAAGTCTGGGTTTGCACACATAATCCAGGTTGTTTGACATTAAAGTCAGTATGTGTAAGTTGCAGGAATGTGGAAAAGCATAGCCTTCCACATGCTAGTATGTACGGGGGACTTACTTTACTACAAAAACAGTTTTTTTGTGGTTTCTTCAGCAAGTTTTCAGTAAATAACCATCAGTATGTTGTCTGACTTGACTGCTGTCAAACAAGATGCCATGAGTTCTGTAAAGAGATATCAGTTATTTTTTTATGAGTTCTTTTAGTGACTACAGCATTAGTTCAAATGAGGAATTGAAGTGGTTAGGGGAAGATTCTGGAAGTTTTATAAGCAGCTAATGGGCAGTGCCAGGTCTTCTGATCTGAGGAGCCAGAGTGTCTTTAAAGTCAACTGCAGCACTCCTCAAATCTGATGTCAGTAAGGTAGCCCCTGAGTGCACTGGGCTTTTGAAATAGAGACTATCTTTGAGATTAGAAGGGACTGCCCACCTCCTGTGGTAACCAGTTTACTTCTGCTGTCAGTACATCTCAGGTCTCCAGTTTAATATGCATCAAAGAAAAGTTCCCACGTTCGACTCCTAAAATCTAAAACCGTCCTCATTGTTCCTGTGGTTATCAGATCACGAATAAGGATGCATGGCAGTACTGCTATTGACAGGTAAACCATGAAAAAATGGTAAGTGATAGCAGTTCAGTCCCATCATCTGCTGGAGATGTGAGAAGTTCGTTAGTGCTGCTTACTAGCTAGTGTCTGTAAAGCATGATGAGAGCAGCGGAGTAGCAGAAGGATACCACTTGACTAGTGTCAGGGAGAGGGCAGATGTTAAGTGATCAGGCTGCTTTACTGTCACAATTGTAGACAGCATTCAGCTGAACGGGGATAATCAAAAGGCTAATTTCCAGTTCACGGAAGGCTGAACTGAAAATCTCAACACCAAAACAGTGAATGCTAGTGTGCATTCAGTGTTGTGAGGTCGATGTTCTGCTTGGAGATCACGGCACAGTGGGGTCGGGAAATGTGCCCATTTTCTCACTGTAGTTTGATGTTGGAGTTTGTATATATAATTTTAGCAGGGGGTGTGAGGGGTGTAGCCCCCTCATGGGGGGTGCAGGGGGCTTGCCCCCCTGCAAAACATTAGTTGGAACTGTCTGGAAGGGAAGGTACACTGGATAATGTCGACTTTGTCAGATATGATCAGGTCAACATTACTGTTTTTTTATTGTGCCTTTCCAATATTTTCATTTTCAACATTTTAGTTTGACGAAGTCATCACTCAACGGAATCAGTTTCAGGATTATGAAACTAAACCGATCAGGCTATACAGTGGGTAACCTCTCCTTTCACAAAGTCCAGACTCGAGATGGCCTTTTGCTCCTTGTGAGCTTTGAGGTGTTTCTTGATTACTGAAGAATGGTACTCAGACTTGTTGGTAACTAATGGGTGCTCCAGGACAGGGGAACCCTTTGGGGGTGCATGCCAAAGTGCTAGTAAGGTCTTTTCCATATTGTAACATCCAGAGTTTGACCACACATACTGAAAAATCATTCAACCAACTCTTCAAAGTTTATATAACATTGCTGCAGTATTCCACTAATTCACAAAATAGTATTTCAAGACACACATTATATTTATTCCTAACATTCCAAAACCATTATATTTTTTCAGAATCATTATATCACTTACATAGGCAACAGCTTTATTATGTAGTATATAAATAAAGATTACTGTAACTTTTTGTTTGCTTCATTATAACTTCAACAATTACATTTGACTAAATGTTACAAATGTGGATCTACTTTTAATCTTCTGACCAGTAAAGTATCATACGTGGGAATGAATCAGGCTTCCATCACGTTCAAGGCTCTTAATTCTAGCACTTCATTTGGGTAAGGTATTTGGAATGGTCTACCATTCATGATTAGAACAATCCCAAGTTCTGCCACTTCCCAAACTTATCTACACATTTTCCTATCTTCCACCTGGAATTGTACCTGCACTCAGCCTCCATCTCTCCCTACTTTCTATGCTGTGTTTTATCTAAAAACCTCTCTGCAGTAATTATGTCTAAATAATTTTGTAATCTGCATCACTACTATTTGTCTGGCCCAGAAATGCAAAGAGTGTGTTTAACTTTCAACTCTGTAATCAAATATGTTAAATAATGGCATGCCACCACTGTATATAATTTTTGTCTGATTGTTTTCTTTATCTTGCTGAGGAGCTTATCTCCCCTGGGCCTCCACTGAAAATGGGCTTTATACGTCCCACTGAACTTCCCCAGTTAATAAACTGCAAATAAATAAAAAATAATTATGGTTTGCTCAGTATAAAAAATTAAAATCAGAAAATGTTCCTCTATGATTTTCATGTACAGGACAAAATACTATATCAGCTGGATTCAACCTAAACATATCTTTCATATGTCCTATATTCAAATTTTATGTTTTGTTTGCCCTATATGCCACATGGGTATTCCATAACTATACTTTATTACACACACATTGCCAAGTCCGACTGTCAGAAAAATATTCATGTAAAAATCAGTCTTTTGGAACGTACTAAGTTTGGTCCCCTGTAAAACTTATCTACACATACTGCATATGAAAACTCAATTTTCTCACTGGGGCACCTTAGCAGACAAACATTTGCCTAATTGTAATTCTTTTGTAAAGGGAAAAAATGGAAATTTAAGCAAAATACCTCTTGTTATCTATTATCAGTGTTCAATTAGTTTTCTTTATGATATTACGAAGATATTACAAAGTTCATCTAAGGTTTTGTTTGGTTGTTTGATTACATTTGTTTTACATTTGTTGACTGGGTTAGTGCGACCGAGCTGATAGCCCTTTTTCAGCGGAGGCCTGGGGAGAAAAGCTCCACATGTTAATACTACAGTTAATAAGATTAATAAAAGGATTTATACTATACATACAAGAACATTTATGGTATATACAGACTTCTAAAATTAAATTCTCAATAATACCAAATACAGTCAGTATTACAGAGTTTAGAATGTGATAGACATAAGTATTGTTTAGAAGATGCATTGTTTAGAAGTATCTTAGCTAAGAAAGTTACCCTAAGTGAAGGTAATAGAAGTGATATGAGATTAAGTATGTGGTTAGACTGAAGTGAAGAGTGAAGACTGCAAAATTCATAGATAAGGCTGCTATAGAGGTAATAGATGTATAGAAAGTAAACACTGGATAGAGGCAGGCAAGTGTGCTGCCATAGGGTGAGAAGACAGATTATGAAGGGTGTGTACAGTGGCAGGACCATTGACATTTCAGGTGGTGGTTTGAATTCTTTAACTTTGTTGAGTGTCCTAATTTCCAGTAAGAGTTTTTTTCCAAGATATGACTGGGTTGTAGCTGTAGAGGTTACAGCCAATCTTGTTCTTAGGTTTATGGATTTGTAGTAGGTCTTGGCCAGAGCTTCTAAGAGTCCTAGAAGGAATGTAGAAGGAGATTAAGGGAAATAGGTTGGGACAATATCATGGTCGATATGATATGGAATGGATCAGAAGATGGGAGATGAGAAGCTGATGGGGAACTTCTAGCCAGTTTAAGTTTTTTAGTGAGAGACAGTGGTGTGATTTATAATGTTAGTTTGCTGCAAATCTGGCTGTTTAATTGTAGGTAGATTCTAACTTAGGAGTGATAAGTTGAGGTTTGTGAGGATTTGGGAACTGTACAGTAGGCTTGGTAATAGATAATCATGTGAGCGGAATATTCTTGCTTTGTTAGTGAGGAACTTCTTGATGTACATCGTGTTTCACTGCTGCAGTCATTATACTTGGGTTATCCTGCCATCAGGCGGTCCCGCAGTCGCCAGAGTTCCAAAGTCTTGGTCCGGCGTCGGTTGCTGTCGCTTCTTCCCTGATGTCAGTGTGCCAGGGGTATATAAGATGTAGCCGACGCCATTTTCTTCAGTCTTTCTTGCTGTGCGGTGCCTGAAGCAAAAGCAGTTCGCAAGTGCCGGTCAGCCGACTCCTAAGATTTTCAATTCGAATTTTCAGATCCAAAGTCTTCAATAAAGCTAAGTACCCCGTTGGGGAAACTTTTTCTTGCCTCAGACCGATGTCAGTAAAAGTTAATAATTGTATTTCTTGTGGGAAGCAAATACCTCATAAGGATTTTCATTCTTACTGCATTCCATGCCTAGGCCCAAACCACGACATCACTAGTTGTCAGTTTTGTGCTAGATTTAACAAACGCACTATTAAACGTCAGATTGATTTTGCTCGCCATTACTTTGGGCGAAGGTTTAATTATACCATGCCGTCGGAACAACCAATGACCGGAATACACAAAAAATGCAAAGACAAGGATAAGGACAGGCATCCGAGGCCCAAAACTGACAATGAATCCTCTTCTAGGCCAGTCGCCGGTTCGCTGGTTCTCAGTGAGGTGCTTTCGCAGCCCCTGACACCCGCTACCTCAGAGCCACAGGCCACCTCTGACTCCCATGTGGAGATCTCTAGGCCTCTGGATACTCAAGGTGTTGGACCTATGGAAACTAACCCTGCAGATGGGTCCGGAGCCGCTGAGCAGGCATCGGCTTCCGAGGGTGTTTTCGGACCTTCGCAGATTACCATAAAAACTTCAGCCAAGTCTAAAACTCCATTAATGACAAAGAAGCAAGTACAGCATTCTCCTGGACAGGCCTCCATGCCTAAAAAACAGATGCTCAAAATGGCCGAAGACTTAATTTCTCTGATTAGGGGTACCCATCCCCCTCCTGATAAAAGGCCTAGGCAGGATACAGACTATGATTCCTCTGACCAGGTTTCCATTTACTCTGATTCCTTTTCAGACCAGGGATACTCTTTACCCCCCTATAAGGACTCTGAGGCTGAAGAATCAATTCCTTCAGCCTCTCCTCCAGAGGATTATTCTTTTGGGGAAAATTTATATACCATGAGGAAGCATTTCCATTGGGAGGGTCAGGATTATTCAGAATCCAAGAAAAGGCTCATAGATTTTCTTTTATTATCTCAGCACAGACCCCTTGCTATTCCACCAGTGTTAGATATTGTGGATGATGTGTTCTCTGAATCCAGTTTAAATCCTGATTCTCTGCCCCCTGCTCCAGTCAAGCCAGACAGGTACTACAGAGTCCCTGACTCTCACAAATTTCTCTATAAAAACCCTGTTACTGACCCAGAAACTATTTCCCAGGGTCCCAAAGGGGTAAAGGCTTCCACAGCTAAGAATCCAGTTCCCACTGACAGGGATTCTAGAGCATTAGACAGATGGGGGAAGAAAGTTTACACTTCTGCAACTTTAGCAGTGAGAGCTTTAAATTCCCAGTTCCACATGCTTAAATACCAACAATATTTAATGCCTCTGTTAAAGCCAGGGCAAGTGGACCACAGACCAAATGCATCTTCACATCAATCAAAAAGAGATGTTGGCTGTACAAAATGCCCTAACAGCTTTCAAGGACCTTCTGCATTCAGGACAACTATTACTAAAGACAGACAACACCATAGTTATGTGGTACATAAACAAGCAAGGGGGCGCTCATTCTTATCCCCTATGCAGACAAGTCATGACCTTGTGGGACACTGCTCTAGCCTATCAAATTCATCAACAAGCACAATTCCTGCCAGGAAAGAAAAACACTCTGGCAGACGACTTAAGCAGAAACATCATGGATCCTCACAAATGGAAATTAAATCCACAAGTATTCAGTATGATAACGCAGAAATGGGGGTGCCCAGATATAGATCTCTTTGCCTCCCCAAAGAATTGCCAACTACAAAAATTCTGCACAAGGACTTATCACACACAAGCATGGAAGGCGGATGCTCTCTCGTTCAGCTGGAAAAGCATAAAAGTTTATGCCTTCCCACCACTGCCTCTCCTTTCAAAGGTACTCCTAAAAGTCAGACAAGAAAAACCACAGATGATCCTGATTGCCCCAGACTGGCCACACCAGCACTGGTACCCAATCTTAAATAACATAGCTCAAGGCCCACCATGGATTTTACCTCAAACTCCGCACCTTCTGACTCAACAAAACAATCAGATCCTGCACAGTCAGCTCAAAACCTTAAACCTGGCTGCATGGCAGATTCATTAGTCAAGTAGACAACACCTCTCTCTAAAGCTGTTATGGATGTCATTTTGGAGGCCAGGAGGCCTAACACCAGGAAATCTTATTCAGAAAAGTGGAAGAGATTCTGTGCCTGGAACCAGGCTCAAAGCTTTGACCCTCTTGTCCCAAATATTCCTCAGATATTACAATACTTAACTGAGATGCTGGACAAAGGACTATCTTTTTCATCCATTAAGATCCACGCCTCTGCCATCTTGGCTCATTACAACACAGATCCTCCTATTTTCTCTCATCCACTGCTAAAACAGTACCTCAGAGGGGCTAAAAACATAAGACCACCCCAGAAAGCACCAACACCAACTTGGGACCTCAGTTTTGTCTTGGAAAAACTAACCTTACCTCATTTTGAGCCAGCCAATTCAGCAGAATTAAAATATGTATCATGGAAAACTGCTCTGCTTCTGGCAATAACCTCAGCATGAAGAGTCTCAGAGTTACAGGCACTAATGGCAGTGGCTCCAGCTTTCATTATATTTCACCAAGACAGGGTTTCTTTACGAACAAACCCTACATTTATGCCTAAGGTGGTATCCAGTGTGGCTCTTAACCAAACTATTCACTTGCCAACTTTTTATCCAAATCCCCAGAATAAAGGGGAGAGACTTCAGCATTCCTTGGGCATACACAGGCAATTACATTTCTACTTGGACAAAACAAAAGCTTTCAGAAAAACTGAGCAACTGTTTGTAGCATATGCTACAGGATCACAAGGTAAGGCTATTTCAAAGCAGACCATTTCAAAGTGGATAGGACACTGTATCCAATTCTGCTACACACAGCATGGGAAACCTGTACCTAGTAATATTAGGCCACATTCTACCAGGGCAACAGCCACTTCAACTGCCTACCTTAGGCGAGTGCCTACCAAATATATCTTGGAAGCTGCAACTTGGAGTTCAGGGCACACCTTTACCAAGCATTATCACTTGCCTCTTTATTCTAGATCCAGAGCTGGCTTTTCCACTGCAGTGCTGCAGGGCCTCTTAGCCACCCCAAATCCTCTATAGAGCCAGCCACCCTAACTCAGCTTTGAGATTCAACCCAAGTGTAATGACTGCAGCAGTGAAACACGATGAACATAGTACAGTTTTGTACCTACCATAAATGTAGATGTTCGAGTGTCTTCACTGCTGCAGTCCTGGTTACCCACCCATCATCCCCTCTTTCTTAGCTGGAACTAATCTATACCTTTCTACCCTATACTACCTATGTGGTGTATTTGCTGGTAACTGAAAGTTTTGTTTTACCTTGTATGTTTTATTAGCAATATGTATTGCCTACCTATTTGGGGGAACCTGACATCTGGGGCAAGACAAACTGAAGAAAATGGCATCGGCTGCATCTTATATACCCCTGGCGCACTGACGTCAGGGAAGAAGCAACAGCAACTGATGCTGGACCAAGACTTTGGAACTCTGGCTGACTGCAGGACCGCCTGACGGCAGGATAACCCAAGTGTAATGACTGCAGCAGTGAAGACACTCGAACATCTACATTTATGGTAGGTACAAAACTGTACTTTTCTGTAAAAGAGGCAGAGTTTTTGATGAGCTTTCCTAATGCAATTGTTTACATGTAAGTTGAATTTTAGTTGGTCATCGATTATGACACCTAGAAGTTTAGTGGAAGGTTTAACAATGATAGGTGTGCTGTTAACAGAAAGTATGCAGAATGTGGATTTAAGGTTGTTTAGGTTTTTGAGAAGGAAAACGTAAGAGTTTGGTTTTCTTAGGATTCAGTATTAGATGGTTATTGGAGAGCCAGGTTTCAACTGAGTTAAAGGAAGACTGAGTAAGTGAAATACGATCTGTGGGAGTGTCTGCAATAGAGATAACTGTAGAGTCATCAGCATATTGGATCACTGATGACTGAGGGCAAGAAGTATAGAGTAGGTTAGTGAAGATATAGAAAAGTAATGGGCCAAGAATAGAACCTTGGGGAACACCTGTTTTAATGGGCAGAGAGGGTGAGAGAGCAGAGAGCTACCTAACTGCTTGTTGTCGATCAGAGAGATAGCTAGAAAATCAGACAGCAGTAGTGGCAAAGAAATTAAGGTTAGTCAATTTGTTCAGAAAAAGAGAGGGGGGAGACTGTGTCAAAAGCCTTTGAAAGATTAAGGAATAAGCATGAGATGAGTGTTTTGTTGTCTCTGGTCTACAGAAACAGTGTTTATAAGGGATAGAAGGGCAGCAGTAGTACTGTGTTTTGGGAGAAAGCCGTGTTGTGTGGGGGATGAGTAGATTGTCCTGCAGTAAGTGTTGCAAGACTTGCTGGTGTATGCATTTTTCTAGGATTTTTGCAAGGAGTGAGAGGATCATAATAGGTCTAAAACTGGAGATTTCTGTGGAGTTACCTCCTTTATGTATAGGTAGAGTGTAGAATTCTTTCCAAATGGAGGGAACTTTAGATTCAGAGCTGGAACGGTTTATCAGAATAGATATAGGAATAGCCAGAGAGTTTGCTGCGATTTGAAGCAAGTAGGGAGAAATATTGTCTGCAGATGAAGAGCAGGGTTTTAATTTGCAGAGTAGAGATTTAATGTAGCTGGTGGGTAGAAGTTTTAGAGAAAAAGTTGTAACGAAATTTAGAGTAGGAGAGGGGTTGGGAGAAATTGCAGTGTTGGTAGCTGAGGTATCAGAAGGTAGCAGCATCTTAATGGATTTAATGAAGTGTGAGTTGAAAATAGCTGTGGTTTCTTGTGGTGTGTCTTTTGGGCAGAGGTTAGGAGATGAGGGGTTGCCAGGATGCAGAATTTGATTAATTGCATGCCAGAATTATGAAGGATTTGATTTTTGAACAGTTGGTGGGTTATAATAGAATTATTTTTGTCTTCATTGGTATGTTTTTTATCAGGTTTCTAAGTTCTTGTATTTTTGTATGTGGATGGATACCTTTGTTTTTACCCATATTTTCCACATTCTGTCCCTGGATAGCATCAATCTGCAGCTGGCTTTAGTTAACCAAGGGGATATATTAGCTTTTATACATTCTGTGCGGATAGGTGCAAGTGAGTTAAGAATATTTAGGAAAGTTGAGTTAAATGAGAGAACTGCCTCACCTAAAGGGATTTGGGTCAGAAAAGCCCAGTTAATCTTGGTGAGGATGGTATTAATAGTTTTTGGGTGGAAGTATGAAAGCTTGCGACATGTAATGTATATGTGTGGCCTACGGGAATGTGGAGTGAATCTGAAAACTTTTACTGGGGAATGATCACTTAGGAAGTCAGGCAGGGTTATAGGGTTATGATACTTAATTGGGTCAGAGACTAATCTCCAGTGAATAAGTGACCCAGAGTTGAGAGATTTGTTGGCATGGGTGGGTGTAGTGATAAGTTGTGTAAAGCCATGCAAGTTAATAAATAGGTTAGAGTTTGATGAGCAAAGAGATAACCAATTTATATTGATGTCACCAAGGAGGATGATTCCATTATGTATGTGTTGAGAGAATATTTTCCAGTAAGGGGATGTTGTCCGCTGGAGGAATATAAATGACTGCTACACTGACTGTAATATAACTATTGAGTTTAGGGTTAGCAGTCATGATTTCAGCAGGTATGAAGGACGGAATTAGTTTGTCTAGGGTATAAGAGTAAGGTGGTTGGAGTAGGCAATGGCCACTCATCCCCTTTTTTCTTTTGATGGTCAAGTCGTAGTATATTATATCCTGGTGGGAGAATGTCTCTATCAGGAATTTGAAGCGTTAGCCATGTTTCTGTGAGGGTGCTAATATCAGGGGAATGATTTCCCAACCAGGCATGGAATTCACTGACCTTATTTAGTACACTTCTAATATTCATTGAATAAAAAGATATATGTATATTTTTGGAAGTGTAAGTTGTCCTGAATGTATGGTAGTAGAGTTGTTGGTTGGGGAGGAAGGGGGTGGACCTGGATTTGGATGAATATCTCCTGATAGCAATGGAGTTTTTGAGAGGAAGTAGACCTTATAGAGTGAAGGGTAGTAGCAGAGGTACTTGATTTTAGTTTTAATAAAGTTTGAAAGGTTAGGATGTAGCTTGATTTTGGGAAGAAGAGAATGTGTAGGTGAGATGGTGGACCTGTTTATGAAAGAGTGAAGTGAATGAAGGGTGACATTTGGAGGTGTATAGCTAGGAGATAGGTATTCAGGTGTTAGCTGGATTTCATAGGCAGTTAGAAGGTAAAAAAGTAGTAAGGGAGGCAAGTAGAAGAATATGTAGATTTTATAGTTCATGTTAGTGAGGTGCGTCAGTAAGACAAGAGTGGTGGATGTTGTCTGATAGGAAAGTTATTAGTTTACAGTCAGAGGAAAAGGAGATGGGGACACCTGCTAGGGGAGAAATTGGAGGAGGCAGAAAGTGTTTAGGTGGAGGTAAATTGAGGTCTGCTTAAGTGTGTGTGGGGATGTGACTAGTTTTAATGGGAGCAGGGGAGAAGGATAGGATGGGGTAAAGGGGAAGGGACTATGGGAGGTTAGGTATAAAGGAAATGATATTGGGGTGATTGGGAATGGGAATAGGGTAGGGGAGCGGAGTGAGCCAGAGCATTGGTGAGGGCAAATGGAGTGGGGCTACAACCTAGGTCATGAGTTATCAGAAAAACAATCAAGGAGATTCACTCAGTATGAGCAGGTAAGTCTAGTTTAGAGGAGAAAGAATGGTAGTAACAAAGCAATTTATGAATAATGTGAGAAGGAGCAGCTGTAGGCAAGTTTTGAAAGAAATGTAGGGGGGAAAAGTTATAGCAGAAAGTCAGTAAGAAGGAAGGCAGTATATATCATAACATAAAATCAGAAGTTAGTGAAGTGTGTTTTTGCCCCAATGCATTTCTAACTTTTTGAGAGATAAGGCATGCATACCTATGTCCAAGGTGGGCCAAAGAACATTCTCTGCCAGTCTGGGCAATACATTCCACAAGTACCTGCCTTGCCTTTCACATTTCCAGTCCTTGTGAACTAGTCACTGGAGAAGTGGTTTGAGCTCTTAGATTCTAGGGTCAGTGAGTCTCTGGAAAAGGTCCTTGCAATGATTTTGTCAGTGGACTTTAAGACATCCCATTGCAGTTTTGCCTGTACCAAGGCAGTGTTTGTATGAGTCTTCTCCAAATGTTATGGCTTGGTCCCTCTTCTTTTTAGGAAGGGCTGAAGTAAGACTTTCTTCATGCTTCCTTTTGGAACAAAGCCCTTTGTCAGGTAAGCATCACAAGATCTGATTAGGAAACTTCTCAATAGGAAGCAGCACCATGGACAGTGCCCTACAGCTTCTTTCTCTTCTGTGGCAACTGAGATTTCCAACAAGTCAACCCCCCCCCTTTGGATGAGAAGGTCTGTCAATTATCAGATGGTGTTGCCTTTTCCTTCTCAGTGTACAGATTCCCAGGAAGGGGATTTACAATAACTTCAGTAGCAGTCCTGACTGTTCATCAATACTGCCCATGGAAGGCTGGTTCTTCAACTTTGCTCCAGCTTACAGAGCTATCTTCCCAGACTGGAGAACTCTGTTTGTGATTTGGATGCCTATACATTACCACTTTTGGGATATGGCAGCATTGGTAGAACTTTTGGAATGTGCTCAGACTCCTTTACATAGCTATAGAGCCTCTTCTTCCTTGAGAGAGAGCCAGAAGATCCTGTCCACAAACTTAATGAACAGTAACTTACCAGGGAGTGTTGTCCTTCTTCACAAAAATACCTTGTTGATGTTGTTGAATGTAGTGTGTCTTTTGACCCAGCACTGTTTGAGAGTCCAGCCATGATGTTCCTTAGATTAGTCTGTGTGGGATTCACTTTCACTAATAATTGTTACTGCTTGGTCTCATCTGTTTACTCAGAGTATTGTCCAGGATGCTAAGTGCTGTGTTGCAGGCCTTTCAGTAGAAGGGACTACTCATGTTCATACACCTGATTGACTGATACATGACCCACATTGACAATTTTCTTGGTAGAAGTCCTATCATTCATCATCATCATCATCAGCCCCCTTTTTCCCATTTTTTCTACATGGGGTTGTGGTATCGTGTTAGCTATCGCCAACTCTCTCGATTCAGTGCCACACTCCTGCCTTCTTCAACACTCATGCCTGATTCTCACAGATCTTCTTTTACACAATCCATCCACCTCTTTGCTGGATGTCCTCGCTTCCTCTTACCTTCTTCCAGTCTGTCCCAAATCTCCTTCTCCAGACTGTCTTCTGCTTTTCTACACATGTGCCCAAACCACCGTAATCTGTTCTCTTTGATTTTTTCTGCAATTGGAGCTACTTTGGCTTCTGCTCTTATGTCCTCATTTCTTCATCTGTCCCACAGTGTGCATCCTACCACCTTTCTCAGGCACTTCATTTCCATCACCTCTAGCTTCTTCAGCTGTTCTGCCTTTACTGTCCAGGTTTCTGTACCAAACAGAAGTACTGGTCACACCAATGTCTTGTATGCCTTGCTTTTCAGCTTCCTTGGCATTCTTCTGTCATAGACTACACCTGATACTCTATGCCAGTTGGCTGCAGAAGTCCTATCATTAGCCCTCCCTTAATTGCAGGCCCTTGGTGCATACCATTAACTTTAAAAAATTGTCTCATGGTTTACCACAGAGAATTGCCTTTATTGGTGCAGGGTGGAACTCTCTCCAATGATGATTATTCTTGCCTGCAATTAGAGCAGTGGAAGTTACAAGTTTGGCATTGTGGCTGAGGTTACATTAGAATGTACAATTATGGGTCCTGCTGTGCCACCTAAGCCTAATGACAGCCTTGATCATTACATTTCCATTTGCATACCTGAGGAAAGAGCTGTTACAGCTGTAAATGTAGTTAGTCATGGATTTACTGTTCATGTCAATCCCCTGTCAGGGAACGTTAAGGTGGTAAACATTCTCATTAATCTCAGCATGGACTTTCCATTCCTGCAGTTGAGCCTGTTGTAGTGACAAATAACATAATCTTTCTCTGGTGGGTTGAGGGTCTTACCTGAACTTATTCATTATGCAGGGAAGATGAACTTTTAGGAAAGGAGGATGCTCACAACAGGATCATAACTGGTCCTCTTATTTATACATAGTAAATGGAGCTTCCATAACTGGAGGCTTCAGATAAACCAGTTTAAAATGGGGAATTGTTTCTCAACATTCAGACTCTGGGAGAGGAGTTCAGACCACAACCCATCATGCTTAGGCCAGATAATCAAGCCATGGTGTGGTATCTGAATAAGAAGCCTGTGAATAGAATTGGTGAATGTCTAGCAGTGGATCATAGGCTGAGGCACCATCTTACATGCTGGTTCACTCAATCACAGTTTTAGCTGGTTGCTGGAGCCCAGGATATGGCAGGTTTGCACAGTAGGAGTTTTCTGGAAATGTGCGTGATCCTCTCCATGTTCTGTTTAGCCCAGCAGAACCCGAATATGCTGATGATGACAGGTAATGTTCCTACTTACCTTTACACTTTTCCCACTGATTCTGTACCTCCTAGCAAATTTCAGAAAAGGAAGTAAAAAAAAAATTGTTTAATTTCTCCATGATGGCTAAGAAGGGTGTGGTTCAGGCTTCAGGCAGTTAAGAATTAATCACAGTACAATCCAAAGAAGGTACAACTGACTACAGCAGTAAGAACTTCCATGATAGGATGTGACCGTTCCTTGAGTTCTGCTGCTGTTGGATCATCCAGAAGCATTCCCAGAGGTGAAGAAGGCAGCTAAGAAGCATGTTTACTACCAGGCATAATCCGCTCATTGGAAGACATACTCCATCTAGTTAGTTTACAGATAATTCTGACCTGTCTTACCACTTGTCTGACTTCAGTTTTTTGTTATTTTATGTTCATGATACATATTGCAAGCCTCTCCATATCCTACCCTTCTGGATGGTTGAAGTGTTGCCCAAAACTGGTTGGTTAAGCAGTTCCTTAAATGGTTTCTATATCTTTACCCGTGTTTCAAGATTCCTTCCTTTCTTTGAGACCCAAACTGAATGAGTGACATCCTTGCCAAGAGTTCATTTGAACTGATTAGTTATGCAGCTAGGCTCATCCCAGAGAAGAAAAAATGCTCTGGCCTTGTGATTAGATGTCATGTTTTTAACTTTTATGACACCATGAGAAGGAATAATTATGCTGACCTTTGTAGTGGACTCTTAGATCAGTGTGCTACTTATAAGGAATCTGACTAATGTAAAAAAAAAAAAAAAAACAGTCCAGCCTTGAGAGCTGGAAGTATGTCTCTGAACACACAGTCAAGAAATGTGAAAGAAGTATGACTGAAATAATACTTACTGATTTAACGGGCTAATGGCAGACGTGCCTTGCAAGAATGTTGTTAGATTGTTGTCTAAAGAGAGAAAATAGAACTATTTCACATCTATATTTAGAAATGTTTTCCTTGTGTTAAATATATGACACATTTCAGTGAAGCTTGACTGCTTTTTATTTATTTCAAGAGTATTACATCAGAAACCACACATTTAGTTCCTCATAGATGTGTGGCCTAGAATGTCAACAGAAGATTTAACTTTACCGGCAAAAATGGTTACTAACTGCTACCAAGTTAGCTGGTACAGAAAAGTATACAACAATTAAATCTTCTGATTAGATAAATAAATAGGTTTAATAGGGTGTGGCTTTTGTGGACTCTTTTAGTATACTATTAATATATCTGCACAGGAAAAAGATGTAAAGTTTATGTATTGCTCACCAGACACTCATGTTACGGAATTTAACTGGGCCTCACAAACACTCCAGAAGATGCTGAGCAAGGCCTTATATTTAACTAGAGGGTTAGTTAGGCTACCCAGTAGCTTGGGGAAAGCAGTTAATAGCATTCCCCATTTCCATGTAGCTTACAGATAGTTAATTAATCATGTGTTTTCAAAGTATAAGGGAATTAAGCTGACAATGTCCTTGTATCTAAATAATAATATTAAGCCCATAGCTACTGAGTGCATTTTTTAATTTATTGCTGCTGGTGGACATTTATTTTATTATATCAGCTATTTAATTATTGTACTACTTCTACCTGTGCTGTTTTTGTTTGGTCAGATTCCGCCAGTAACAGCAATATATATTTTTTGCTTGTGGAAAAAAATTGGTTTACATGGGGATACTGTGCCAGATTGCATTTTACTGTTGCTGTCCATATTATTAATAGAAAACCTAAAAATATCAGTTGAATTTTTGACTGATATTTTTTTGCCATTACTAATTTACAAGAAGGAAGTTTTGTTTTTAATTGTAATTAAGTTGAATTTTTGAAAAAGTTTTGATGATTATACATACAATAAAAATGAGACATTTAGTGCACTGTAGAATTATTCCACTTATAAAAAGAAAAAAAATAAATACATAAGAAAATGGATGTGATCATCTTTAAAAAGGATTTGATGTGTTGAAACAACTACTACATGGTTGATATCCATTTGCTCATGACTGACAGATTGAATGGGATTCGGAGGAAAGTATTTTCCAAAGGAGCAAAGTCCACCATGCTACTGTGCCGGGGTCTATACCCCTCCAGGTAATTGAACTAATAAAACTTACTATGTAGTCATGAAACTTGGAAGTTAAATTATAGTTGCTTTTTTCAGAAATCATAGTAGGACTTCTCTACAGTTGCTTAAGGTGAAATTGCTTGAGCACCAGTAGGACGTAGAAAAAATACAAAAAAAAAAACAAAAGGCATAACACTGAAGGCTGTTTCCCATAGGAATTCATTGCCAGCATGGTTTCTTAGTGTGGACTAGCAATAATTCACTTGTTTTAGGAGATTTCTCCCTTTTTTAAGTTGGTTCAATTGTGGAGTTGGTGTATTTATAAGTTCATGATATGCGGAGTTATGCACCCTGCAAAAAACAACTCAAACTGATTTTATTGCCCTGCTATATTTCAGGCATTTTTTTTCATCCGGTTGGCTCATTGGCTTTAAGGAAGTTGATGTTTCATAGTTGATTTTTCCAACAGAGCCATAGCAAAGTGATTGGTGCCCTGAGCTGAAATGAGGATAAAAAAGTCTCCCCAAAGTTGATAATAGGAAAAAAAAGTTCTAGTCAGCGGTGAAGAAAAAAAGAAAAAGCTCTTCCACTCTGAAACTCTAGCAATCAGCTTGCTACAGTTAGTTATGACACACAGCCTTGTATCACCATTCATTTTTGAAGCTGCAATATCCTGACTTTGACATCTTGTACAGATACTTTCTCTGCCTTGTTCTCACTGGGTGTCAGGACAGATTCAAGCTGCAGCACAGCCCTGAACTGTAAAAAGTGCAGATAGAATAAGTGAGTGCTTCAACGTTCCACCGGTAAGGAGAATGATTTCTGTTTAAAAGACTTTGTGTCTTTTTGAATGCAACATCTAAAAACAAACAAAAAATGCAGGTTATTGTGATGAGGATATATTAGAGAAAATAGTAAATTATAGCAAGATGTCTGATTTCTTTTGGAGAAAAATAGTTTTCAACTACTGTAAAGTAAAAGTTATGACCAGAATATGTATCAATTGTTAAGTAATAAATTCAGTACACAAATTTAGTTTTAAGGCAAAAAATGGGTTTCTAGACCATGTGGTAGAATGTAAGGAATTAAACAGAATGGAAAATAAACATCATAAAGTTACTAGAAGTTTTATATTATTTTGTTAAAAGATGAAGAATTATTTAAGAAATGTGTGAGCTGGTGGTACTCTGGATAGGCAAAACGTGCATGTCTGATGTTTGCATAGCCCTGTGAATCAGCAGTAGTAAAAATCGTTATGTTTTTCATGTGTTATGACATCGGAACTAAAGAAATATAAAGCTGGAGCACAGAATTATAAATGAAGACAGTAATAGGATGCTGATCCATTCATGGTACAACTATCATTAAAAGCAAAATTAATGAAATGCCCAAGAATACAAAAAAGTGAGCAAATAACCTCTATAAACGTCATAAGGACAGAATTAAGATGCAAGAGGCTGGTTTGAGTAAACAAAGTACAACATTTTGTTTCCTGTTTTGTGGAAATAGGTGTTCATCATTCACTGTGGAAGAATTCAGAGACTAGAGAATGTCGAAGAGACAACAAAGCTCATTGAATTGTATTGAAACATGGTGATTGCTGCAAAACTGAGTGTAAAATCAGTTAGCTTTATCATATTTCACAAAGGATAAGATATCAGATCTTGCAAAGACTAGGTAGTTTTTGCCATCACCAGACACTTAACAATATTGCTATGCTAAAACACTCTACAATACTGTGAACTACAATTTAGGAACAGCGGTATGAGCAAGGATTCAGAGACTGGGGCTGTGTTAAAATAAATCAAACTTTGTGATATGACCTAGGGAATATACACTGTGTGGGACTACATTCTGAAAAAGCAGCAAGCAAGTCCATACCTTTTAACTTGTAATGCTTGAGTCATTTTTCACTGTTGCATATCTCTGGAAGACTGTAATTTATGAAGGCAGTTGGTATACTGTTGTTATAAATCATGACTTTTCTAAGGAAAGCCATTTGTTTGTAGTGTTTTGTTAAATTCTGGGAGATGGCACAGTTCACTGATCACATATTTGTGTTCTCGCAGGTGAATGCACTAAAACACCATAGGAGACTGACATCATAAAACATGAAACATGAGGCAGCAATCTAGCTTAGCTTTTTTTAGAAATCGGGAATCTTGCAAAGAAATTGGAGTTAATATTAGAATATACTTGAATGTTATCTAGTTCACAGTTGTGGTTAACATTTACAGTTAGTTGTTGATGATGTGTAGTTAAATTATCATTCATCAGACTTTTTCATTTTTTTACACTGCTCTTCAAAGCATGTATACTTATGTCCCAGCTGCCTCTGCTACTTGGAACCTAACAACTGATGAGTACTGCTTGGGGTAGAAGAAAGTTCAATACTGTTTCTTAAAAGTAAAAATGGTCAGCTCACTGAACAAATCTTCAAAATGAGACACAGTTTGCGCGTGAACAATGAAGCAAATATTTTATGGAAAATTCTGATACCTACCCACCATAATTTTGTAATAAAAACCAAGAATAATTCTTATTTTCAAGATAATCTATAATTTACATCTAAAATTAATAAATTTCAGCATCAAATTTATTACACTACCTGTAACAAAGTACTATATACAAATTGCCATACAGTAAAGGCAGACAGTAAATAGAGCAACACTGCATCAATAAAACAGTAGAGCACTAAATAAATGAAACGGAAATAATCTGAAGCAATTAAACATTGTGTACTAAAAGGAAAAGAAATAATGCAGTAATGTATGCATAATATGTTAAACATATAGGAAGAGAGTAATTGTTTTAGAGTTATCTCTCACACTGTCTACAAATATTGTTCAAGTAATGTGAAAGTCTAAGACCATGGCCACAGCAGCCATAAAGCAGTGTGTATTCAAAATGCAATGTTTAAAAGCACAAACCTAAGATTCTGACTTGAAATTATTAGTTGAAGATATTTCTCATACCAGGATATGTCTGATTTGAAACAGCAAAATTGGCAGCATTTGTTGTGTACCTCCTCCCACACACAAACATTTCAGTTCTGACAAACAGTTTTGTTATAATATACTTACTAGGAATATGCAATTGTATGCTAATGAGGCAATCAACAGGATAGATCATAGAAAATTAAGGAGAACAGTATTGTGTTGGGCAGAAATTTCATTTGTCAGTCCTTGCATGTGTGTATTATTACAGATAATTAGTATTAAAGATAGTGCACTTTGAAGTTCTGGCAAACTCTACAGAAAAAATGTTAACATTTAGTGAATATTACTGTGCTGTGAAACTTTTCTTAAATGAAATATACTGGTCCTTTATCTTTTTGTTTATGAAAAGTTCAAATCTATATCTTGCATAGTTTTTAAAATGTTAGCAGCAAAGTTGTGGCAGAATTCCTACTATAGACAGTATGAATACAACAAAATACAGTTTATGCCATGGTCCCCCCAGACATATAATACCATTGCATTTCTTAACCCCAAAAGATATACACTAGGTAATCCTGATACACAACTAAAGTCATATTTAGCCCCTATTAGAACCTTCCTTGGAGAGTGGCAAAGTTTTTCACAAAGTCCAAAATTAAACAAATAAGGATTATTGCATGCTGATACCAGAGTGTGTGTCTAACAGAGCTCTTTTCAAACTATCTGGAAATAAACAGAGCTAAGTATATTATTTTGGTTCTTCAGAATTGTGTACTGTAAATTGTTGCTGGACTAATTTTATTCAGAGTTGTGCACTGTTATTTTTGATTTACTGTATAGTTTTTCAGATCCCTGCTGAAAGTGTTTTGTCCCACCCACCCTCTCTATTTCTGGTTTGTTGTTTAAATTTGGTGGCTTTTGCAGTTGCCCACCCCACTGTAGATTTGATCTGGGACACTCCCCCCAGGCCCATCTCTTTACCACATTCTACCTAATACACTCCTTCTGCACTTGTTTTTAGTCATTTTTAATTTAATTGCATTTTTTAAACTGTTTTTAGTCTAATATTGCTATATATTCGTGTGCTAGCTTGCACTGCATTTGAATTGTTTTTATTGCTGTTTTAGCTACTTTTCTGTATTAAAAAAAAAAAAAAAAAACTGTAAGCTTGTTTCCTAACTTTTCTGTAAGTGGTGTAGTCCAGATACAGATTTGCTGTATCCAGGACTGTATGTAAGCTTCTGAGCCCCCCCTCCCCAAGCCTTTCTGCATTGGAGGGAAGCCTTCTAGCTTGTCAGTGGGAGTGGTAAGCACTAGGTAACCTGTCTACCACATAAGGAGTGGTTCTGGCCCAAAAACTGTAGTTATTGGCTGCCTGGGCAATCTTTTGCATCTCTCTCAACTTTATGATTTGAAAGCCCGCATTTGCACTTGTTTCTTTCCTGTAACTGGTCTAGTGCAGATACAGATTCTTAGTTTTAGCACTTGAATTTGCTTATTCATGCTCGACACTTGTTCAGAACTTGTTGTAAGCACTAAATAAGCTATTAATTAATCTAGCACTCAACCTTCCTCATTACCTAGAGGAAAACAATTTTTGCACTTACTTTCCTCACCTGCTTAGAGAAAAACAACTCTTGTATTCACTTTCCTCACTTATCTAGAGGAAAATAGTTTTTTATTCAGGCATGTCAAAGGGTCAGCTCCCAGTGTTCTCTCCTGTCTATCTGATAAATCTGGGCATCTTGGGGCAATATATAAATTGCCTCATGTACACAAACAACCCTCTCCTTCTACCACCCAACACTACAACCTGTGAGAGATGCACTTATCTAGCCAAACTGGAGGTAAATCTCTCTCCAACCAAAACTGAACTTGACATTCAAGAGGAGAAGGTAAACACTTGCACCAAACCACACTTTTCACATAGTCTCACTAAATCTACACTACCAAAATCCACACATAGAAACACAAAAACATTCGCTGAGGCTCTCAATAATAATCTGCCCAAGCAACAGAGACCTCCAAAGCAGAAATACAAGCAACTTCCACCCCCCAACACAACCCAAATGACACATAGCCCACAGACTCAGTGCACCACTCAACCACAGCCAATAAGGCAAAACAACGTATCCAACACTCTAGTCATAGGTGACTCTACAGTCAGGCACACTGATGTCCCACTCACAAGGCTAAACAAGGAGAAGGTTACCGTCAGCTGCCTTTCGGGTGCCAGGATCTGCCACATAACTCACGCACTCAGGTCACTCCACAACAAGTACAAATATGACTCTCTCATTGTCCATGTTGGTGTGAACGACCTGAGATGTACCTCCCTGGACTACATGAAAAGAGACATGGAAGAGCTCTCCGATCTTGTAGCCCAGGCAGGTATGACCCTACCCTGAGTAGCATTCTGCCATCGCTCAGAATGATACCGCAGTACAAAGACAAAATGATTGACTTCAACAATTGGCTAAGCTTCTGGTGTCATTCTAAGGGGATCCAGTATCTGTCTGCCTGGGGTGACATGGTCAACAGACCACGATGCTTTGCCACAGATGGCCTGCACCTGTCACCTCTGGGATTCCGGATACTGGCTAATGCTGTTGCCACCCCTATAGTGACTTTCTTAGGCAAGGTTCAAATGACAAATTCACCACCGTAACAGGAACAGGGAAGCAAAAACTGAGGGTAATGCTACTCAATGCTAGAAGTCTAAATCTCAAAATGCACTAATTCGAGGCACTCCTTAAAATGGAGAACATCGATATCTGTGCAGTGACTGAGACCTGGTTCAAGGCTCCAGAGAGCACCCCTGCACTACCAGACTATAACTCATACCACACTTTTCGGCCATGTAACCTGGACCAGAACACCAAAGGTGGAGGTGTGTCCATATTCATTAAGGATATCCACACCTCCAGGCTAGTTGCTCAGCATAATGCATCCGAGGTTATCCAAGTGCAACTAACTCTGGGCAAAACTGCAATCCAAATTGTAGCTTGCTACAGATCCCCCACCATGTCCCAGGATTCCCACTCCTCTTTTTTTGATGTACTGGAAAATATTAGGGTTCAAGCAAACACCCTAATAATGGGCGATTTCAACTACCCCACCATTAACTGGGAAAACTACTCATGTACCAACTCCTTCACACAACGCTTTCTGGAATTCATAAACTCCAATGCCCTGGATCAACTTATCCACACCCCCACCAGGGGCAACAGTATCCTAGACCTAGTCATTACCAACATGAGTGACCGGTGTTCCACACCTGAAGTCAACTCTTCGTTGGTCCGATCCGACCATAAGCTAATCACCCTTAATATCCACATCCCGCCCCCACCCCCCATTAAGGAAACCATGGTAATAAATTTCTCCAAAGCCAACTTCATGATTCTTAAGACAGAAGTGGTGAACTTCATGACACCCATGCAGATGGACAATACAGTTACGACTGCTGAATCCTACACAAATGCACTCTATAAGCATTTACATGAGTGCATGGATCGTGCTATCCCAAACAGAACCAAGACGCTATCCCCCAAAAAAGGAAGCCAATCTGGTGGTCCCCTGACATAAACAAATTGTACAACAGAAGGAAGAAATTGTTGCAAAAGAGAGGAAAATCCCATGAGTGGAGGAGCTCCCTGGTCAGCCTCAGTAAGAAGCTGAGATCCCTTATAAGATCCTCCAAAGCTAGATATGAAAACAAAATTGCCACTGATTCTAAGGACAACCACAAAGCATTCTATAGCTATGTCAAGAATCTCAATGGCAACACCCAGATCTGCTCTGAGTTACAGCACAATGGCACGAAAATTACAGAACCAACTGATATTGCCAACATCCTGGCAGGTAGGTTCAGTGCTAACTTTAACCCCCACCCCCTAAAGGGCCCATATCTATACAGGAAGAAAGCAGAGTCCCTGTAATCACAACTACACAGGTAAAAGCTGCACTCTCTAAAGCCAAAAACACAGCATCCATGGGACCGGACAACATCCCAGGCTGCATTTTTCATGAACTTCAGAACAAACTGGCTCCCCACCTAAGCACCAGGTTCAATCATAGCCTCACATCAGGCACTGTGCCCACTGAATGGCGTACAGCAACAGTTATCCCACTCCACAAATGGGGAGCCACCACTGATCCTGGGAACTATTGCCCTATTAGCCTGACGAGCCTGGTCTTCAAGGCCATGGAACGTATCATCATGTAACTCATAAACAAAGACATTGGTAACCTCCAAACTCTGGATCCCACCCAGTTCGGGTTTGTGAAAGGCAGATCATGCCTCCTGAACCTGATCAACTTCTTTGAGGCAGTCACCAAATCTGTAGATGAGGTTAAGGTGGTTCACACAGCCTATCTTGACCTCGCCAAGGCTTTCGACACCATCCCCCATTCTGGAATTATAGCTAAACTCACTAAATTAGGTATAAATCCCTATGTCACAAGATGGGTTGCCAGCTGGCTCACTGACAGAACCCACACTGTAAAAGTTGCACACTCCAAATCTGACCTCAAACCAGTGACAAGTGCAGTACCACAGGGTTCAGTCCTGGGACCTCTCCTGTTTGGTATCTCCTTCTCTGAAGTACAAGCTAACACAGAAGGCCTCTGGCTAACGAAGTTCGCAGATGACTGCAAACTAGGAGCCATAGTCAAGTCCCCAAATGATGTGGAAATCCTACAGAAGGGCCTCGCTGAGACAGATGCCTGGTGTCAGAGTCATGGCCTCAAGCTCAGTGCCAAAAAGTGCATTTTCATCCCCTTTGGTAAAAACTCTGTACCCATGAACTACTACACAGACAGCAGTCTGCTTAACACCAAATGTGTGATGAGACCTTGGGACCCAGGTGGACAGTAGTGTGTCCTTTGATAGCCACATCGCCACAGTAGTCAGGAAGTCCTTTTATGTGGCACACTTCATCATAAAAGGGTTCTCATCCAGGAAAAAAGAGGTCATTGTTCCCCTCTACTCGACACTCATTAGACCCATTATAGAGTACAATGCCCCTTTTGGAATGTATCTCACAAAACATCTGCAGCAGCTGGAAAGGCCACAGAAGTACCTCACAAAGAGGATTACTGGCCTCAAACAGATGCCCTACACTGACCGCCTCAAAAAACTCCAGCTTTACTCCATAGCATATTGCCTACTCTGACGTGATCTCTGCCTAACATATAAAGCTATGTTAAACCCAGAGCTGTTGGACATGCTACACCTAAAGAAATCCCAATCCCTCTGAGCTACACGCTCTAGGGACCTAAACCTTGTCATCACAATAAACAGGACATGCTGGAGGGATAGATTCCTGTCCCAGAGACTTCCCATACTCTGGAACAGACTACACATCTATGTCAAGCAAAGCTCTTCATTAGCACTCCATGAAAAATCTTGATGAGTAGATGGGAAATAGGAAATACACCCCGGGGATCACTTCTGTGTCTCTGTTCAACAGTGGCACAGGAAAATAACTTTCTTGGGTGGCGTAAGCCAGGGAACCTTGTTGGCTAGGCTTACAGAGGCCCTCGGGCCGATAGCCTAGTACCTACCTATAAACCTATGAACCTATTAGTGGTGTGCCCACCCATGTAAGCCTTTGCAAAATGTTATGTTCTTCCCAACTGCCTTATTAATGTTTCTGTATTTCCCTTATACATTCACTGTCTGATGTATAGTATTTAATACTCTGTAATAGCAATATAGTAAAGCATATGGCATTTATTTTTTACTATGTATGCTAACATTTAAAACAAAAATGCAACACATTTCCTGTGGGTTATTTTATTAGGTTATGCATTTTACTATTTTTCTTCAGTATTGAAAAAGTACGCTGTCCAAAAATATGGGTTGTCCAGGGTGGATAGAGGGATAGACTGAATTTTGTTTTCATTTCCAAAAGTCATGATTACATTGTTGTTTTTGCCTTTTGACAGAGATTGCGCATATACAAAACATCACATGTAGTTACAGGACCCAGGCATTAAGTAAATAAATAAAATAAAGTAAAAATAAAACCCTCACCCTTCCATTACCAGAAAGGCTGTCCCTGCAATAAATGTGTGTGTGTGTGTGTGTGTGTGTGTGTGTGTGTGTGTGTGTGTGTGTGTGTGTGTGTGTGTGTGTGTGTGTGTGTGTGTGTGCATTTGATGGGGAAGGGCAGGCTCTGTAAACTTTGGACTTGCAGACAGAATTTGGAAAGATCAAGGCTGTAGGGAATGAGAATGAATGGCCTAGTGGTCTGGAACCATTGCCCACAATGGCACAAATAATTTGTATGGGATGTGACAGATGACACTTATGTTGGATGAACTATAGTCTGACCCAGAATTATGTAATAAATAAAAAAGTTCAACTACCTTAAAATGAATCAATAGCTTTAATAAAAAGTCAGACTTAGTTACCTGCCAGAGAACAAAATGTTGTCCATGGCTGAGTAGCTTCTAGATGGCAACTTTTTTGTGGGTAGCATAGCCAGCTAACATGAAAGAGGAGATCAGAACCGGTCTGAGCTGGAAACTAATCAGTTGTACTTCACATTTAAATGTTTATTGGGAATATGTACCAGCTAAGGTAACCATTAAAGCCAAAATATTACACTGATGTCATGACATTTTTGTCAAGGCGAGTTTCAGCTGTGACACCTCTTCTCAAGGTCAGTTCTCCTTCTACCATGATTTTTTTGCCTGTTGCCTACCTAAGCATGGTATGTAAGAGAAAATGAAAACTTGTTTCCATTATTTGTTCATTGAACAAAATCACTTTTGCAGTAGTTGTCAGGCTGCAGATATGTATGTCATTATTTTGATCTTGAAAAAAAGGGGCACTTGGTGGCACCAGCTGAAAGGAGACAACTCTTCTGATGTTATAAAGTTTTAAAAACAATCCTTTATTAACACTTAACAAAATCACTGCGTTTTCATTCTCTAAACAGCAGGACTTCATCAGATATAATGCCATTACAAATTCCTTTCATCTGTTGCCTCCAAGCGCCCTTTCTTTCAGTTTTAATGGTTGCTGCCGGTTGCAGTCTTTGGGCACTGCACTTTGTTCCCATTGTTTCTTCTTGAGTTTTGGTTGATCTACTTATAGAGGAACTGGTGGGCCAGAATAGCTTCCTAATCAGGGAAACTCAAAAGGAGCAGGGCATGGATGAGTTTTGTAATGCGACTAGACAGCTCACACAGCTGATGGGCTTAATAGCACAAACTTGTGCAAGACTTTCTGGGACTTGTAGTCCATATTATGTGATTCCTGGCAATCAGGAAGTGAGGCGAAAGGAACGTTATTTATTGTCAGACCGAGAACGGGAAGTGGCATGTTTAGAACATGAAGGCATGCATGATCTTGGTATTGGAAGAAGTTCCCTGGCCTGTACTGGCTTTCCAAACATCAGATTGACATCAGACTGGCATAGCAGACATGGATGCAGCAGCAGACTCGACAGCACCTAAGGAACAATAGACATTACATAAAGGTGACCGTCTTGCTTTTACCAGTGCTCCTAACAATAATAATATAAACTTTTGAGACAAAACACATTGTTTAGGGGTCTGGTTTATGAACAAGTATTCTTTCCCTGAAGGTGGTGGTAGAACCAATGATAAGTACTATATGAGTACATATGACAGTATTTATAAATTACATGACTGTATCCTGAAATACAAATCCTTGGGACTTGATAACGATTATCTTAAAAAATCTATTAGGAGAAATATACCCAAGAGACTCAGAGTGTTTAAGTATTCTAATAATGTTATTGAAAGTACTGCTTTTCAAAGGGATTTGTTAAAAAATTTAAATGACTGTGGATTTGAAATTATGAGGGCTATAATTAAACAGAATGAGAGGGATATGGAGGTCTTGTGTAAACAAATTGAATCTATTTACAATATTATTTCCTCTAACCTCATGTTCACTTCTGAGGAGGAAAAGAAGAAATACTTAGACATTATAGAAAAAGTGGATGATAAATGTTCATAGGTTCGTGGGTTCATAGGTAAGTACTAGGTGTTCATAGGTTCATGGGTTCACAGGTAAGTACTAGGCTGTCTACCCAAGGGCATTTATAAGCCTAGTCAGAGTGTGTTGGCTTTCGCCACCCCCTTAGATTAGTTCCCTGTACCTCTGACCAGCAGAGCCATTAGTTCCTTGTGCCTCTGTCCAGAAGAGCCACTGCAGTGATCCCAGGGGTAAATTTTCTGTTTCCCATCCACCCGTCAAGGTTTCTCTTGAAGAGTGCTAGTGAGGGGCTCTGCCTGATGTATATTGGAATCTTGTTCCAAAGCATGGGAAGTCTCTGGGCCAGGAATCTGTCCCACCAGCACATTCTATTTATCGTTGTGGTAAGGTTTATATCCCTAGAGCGTGTGGCTCTCAGGGATTTGTTTTTTTTTTTAGGTGAAGCATATCCATCAATTCTGGGTTGGACATGGCCTTGTATGTCAAGCAGAGATCACCTCTGAATAAACTGAGTACAGCTGGAGTTTTTTTAGTCAGGCTACATAGGTCATCTGTTTGAGACCAGTAATCCTCCTGGTGAGGTACTTTTGTGGTCTTTCCAGCTGTTGCAGGTGTATTGTAAGGTACATCTCGAATGCGGAGTTGTATTCTATAATGGGTCTAATAAGTGATGGGTAGAGAGGCACAATAACCTCCTTTGTTCTGGATACGAACCCTTTTGAGATTAGGTGGGCCACGTAGAAGGATTTTGTAACCACCTTGGCAATATGATTGTCAAAGGAGATATTGATATCTGCTTGGGTCCCCAGATCCCTTATTACTTTTTCTGTATTTAGGGGACTACCACCTATGTAGTAGTTTGCGGGTACTTTGTTTTTTCCAAAGGGGATGACTGTTCACTTTTTCGCATTCAGCTTGAGGCCATGATTTTGACACGAAGTATCCGTCTCAGTGAGACCCTTCTGGAGGGTGTCTGTATCAGCCAGAGAATCAATTATGGCCCCTAAGTTGCAGTCGTCTGTGAACTTGGCTAACCAAAGTCCTCCTGGTCTTGCCTGTACCTCTGAGAAGTATATACGAAACAGGAGGGGTCCTAGGACTGAGCCCTGGGGGATGCCACTTGTATCCGGTTTAGAGTCGTACCTACAGTCTGCAACTCTCACTGTGTGGGTTCTGTCCGTGAGCCAATTTGCAACCCATCTCATGACATAGGGGTTAATGTTCAGGTTGGTGTGTTTGTCTATAATACCAGAATGGGAATGGTGTTGAAAGCCTTTGCGAGGTCTAGGTAGGTTGTGTGGACCTCCTTACCCTCATCTAATGCCTTGGTAACTGTCTCAAAGAAGTCCACCAGGTTTAGGAGGCATGATCTGCCTTTAAAGCCAAACTGGGTGGGGTCCAAAGTTTGGAGGTTCCCAATGTCTCTGTTAATGAGTTCCATAGCTTTGCAGACCAGGCTAGTCAGGCTTATAGGGCGATAGTTCCCAGGGTTCATTGTGGCGCCACCTTTGTGGAGTGGGATAACTGTTGCCGTGCGCCACTCTGTGGGTACATAGCCTGTAGAGAGGCTGAGTTTGAACAGTGTGTTTAGGTGAGGGGTTAATTCATTTTGGAGATCTCGTAAGACACAGCCTGGGACACCGTCTGGTCTCATTGAGGCTGTGTTTTTGGCTTTGGATAGGGCTGTTTTAACCTGTGTGTTGGCGATTGCCAGGGCCTTACATTCTTCTGGTATGGTTATGGGCCCTTTAGAGGGTGAGAGGGGTGTGAAGTTTGCACTGAACCTGTCTGCCAAAATGTTGGCAACATCAGTCAGTTCAGTGTATTTTGTGCCATTCTGCACCAACTCAGAGCAGATCTGAGAGTTTCCACTTAGGTTCTTGACATAGCTAAAGAACGCTTTGTGGTTATCTTTGGAGTCCTTGGCAATTTTTCTTTTGAAGCTAGCCTTGGATGATTTAATGAGGGATTGTAGTTTCTTGCTGATACTGATCAGGGATGTCTTTCCTTCTAGAGATTTTGCTCTTATCTGTAGTAGTTTCCTCCTTCTATTGTAGAGCCTGTTTATGGCAAGGGTCCACCAGATTTGTTTCCTTTTCTTGGAGTAGTGAGTTTTGGTTTTACTTGGGATAGCATGATCCATGCATTCCTGCAGATGATCATAGAGTGCCTTTGTATAGGTTTCAGCAGCTTGGAAAGCATTGTCCATTGGCGTGGGGTCTGTGAACCTTTCCACCTCAGTCTTAAGCAACGTGAAGTTTGCTTTTGAAAAGTTTTTCATGGTGGTCCTTGATTGAGGTTGGGGGTGGAATGTGAATATCCAGAGTGATTAGTCTATGGTCTGATCTAACCAGCGAGGGGGTGATGTCAGGTGTGGAAAACTGGTCGCCCATGTTGGTGACGACCAGGTCCAATAAGTTGTTTCCTGTGGTGGGGGTGTTGACCAGTTGATCCAGGGCATTTGAGTTTATAAATTCTAGGAAGCGTTGGGCAAGGGAGTTAGTACTTGAGTAGTTCTCCCAGTTAATGTTTGGGTAGTTGAAATCACCCAGTATCAGGGTGTTTGATAGGACCTTCATATTTCCCAGTGTCTCCAGAAATGAGGAATGGGGGTCCTGGGTCATGGTGGGTGATCTGTAGCAAGCTACAATTTGGATTGCAGTTTCTCCCGTTGTTAGTTGCACTTGGATGATCTCTGATACATCGTGCTGCACCACTAACCTGTAGGTGTGAGTATCCTTGATGAATATGAATACACCCCCACCTTTTGTGTTTTGGTCTGGGTTCTGTGGCCAAAAAGTATGGTGTGAGTTATAGCCTGGTAGTGCTGGGGTGCACTCTGGAGCCTTAAACCAGGTTTTTGTTACTGTACAGATATCAATGTTCACCATACTGGAGTGCCTCATGTGCATGCATTTTGAGGTTTAGACTTCTGGCGTTGAGTAGCATTACCCTCAGTTTCTGGTTACTTGTGCTATTTATGGTGGTGGGTTTGTCTTTTGAGCCTTGCCTAAAAAAGGCACTATGGGGGGGCAAGAGCCTTTGCCAGTATTCAAAAGCCTAAGGGTGACAGGTGCAAGCCATCTCTTGTGAAGCAACGTGGCTTGTCGAGCATGTCATCTCAGGTGGACAGATACTGGATCCCCTTTAAATGACACCAGAAACTTATCCAATTGTTGAAGTTGATCATTTTTTCTTTATACTGTGGCATCATTCTTGGTGAAGGCAGAATGCTACTCAGGGTCAGGGTCATACCTGCCTGAACTACATGACCAGAGAGCTCTTCTGTGTCTCTTTTTATGTAGTCCAGGGAGGTACGTCTCAGGTCATTTACACCAACATGTACAATGACAGAGTCGTATTTGTACTTGTTCTGGAGTGACGTGAGTGCTTGTGTTATGTGGCGGATCATGGTGCCCGACAGGCAGCTAACTGTAATGTCTCCTTGTCCAGCCTAGTTAGTGGTACATCAGTGTGCCTGACTATAGAGTCACCTATCACTAGTGTGTTGGGTATGTTATTTTGCCATAAGGGCTGTGATTGCATGGTACACTGATTATGTGAAGTATGTGTTTCATGGTTGGTGATGGGTTGTGGAGGTTGCTTGGATGTCTGCTTTGGAGGTCTTTGTTGCTTTTGCAGATTTTTATTTAGAGCCTCCAAGTATGTTTTTGTGTATTTATGTGTGTTATTTGCCTGTGTTGGTTTGTTTGGTCTATGTGAGACTGGTGGTGTGTTGCAAGTATTACCCTTCTGCTCTTGACAGTCAGTTACAGTCTGAGCTTGAAAGAGCTTTGCCTCCAGTCTGGCTGTATAATTGCATCCCTCACATATATTAGTGTTTGGTGGTAGGAGGAGAGGGTTGTCTGTGTACATGAGGCAGTTGTAACATTGCCTCAAAATGCCCAGATTCACCAGTTGGACTGGAGAGTACACCAGAAACTGCCCTTGGAACATGCCTGAAAAGGTAGAGTGAACTCTTTTTCTGATTGACTGGAGGGGACGAATAGAGAGCCTTGACCTTCTGGACAGTATAAGGGGGGCTAGTGCTAGGGGTATTTAGTGCTTGTTATGAGTTTTAAGCAAGTGCTGGGCTGTAAAATGAATGGTTTGACTGTTAAAATTGAAGGTTTGTCTAGTTCTAAGGGAAAACCTGAAGAGTAGACTTCGTGGAGTCGGGAATAGTTTAACCCTAGCTAACCGGTGCTGCCCGGCGCACAAAACCATGCAAATGCGGTTCTTATATCAGAAAGATTAAAGGAATAGAAATTAGCCCAAAATGGCCAATAAAACTACAGTTTCTGGGCAGAAATCACTCCTCCAAGGGCACGTAGGCTGTTCAGAGCTCCCCACTCTCACTGGTGAACAAAGAAACTTCCTTTTTGCCCAAGTAAGGTATGGCCAAACACAGAAGCTTAAACACAGTCCAGGTATCAGCAGGTATCTGAAAATGGAATTTTCTAGCTTAGTAAGGTGGGAAAATAGCAATATTTTTTGTTTTTTTCAAGAAAACAGTAGAAACAAATGCAAAAACACTTTTATAGTGCAGTAATGGCTGTCGCACGAGTGGGAAGACAGTAACAGTTAAAAATACAATTTACAACAAAAAACGAATTTTAAAGTGCAGGCACAAATAAATGCAATTTCAGTGTAAAATGACCATTCTGAGAAGCAATAAATGCCAGAAAATGAGTGTTTTGGTGTGAAAAGCAATAAGTAACAAGAAAAAATAAAAAAAATGGTAATTAAACACTCCAAAGTCTCTCCTTTTGTCTCTCTGGCATTGTAGGTCTCTGCAGGACACCTGGGCAGGAACTGCTGAGCTTATACAAACACAAAAAAATGTGCAAATGCGTTTTTTTATGTCAGAAAGATTAAAGAGATAGAAATTAGCCCAACATGGCCAATAAAACTGCAGTTTCTGGGCATGTGTCTTAATACTTAAGAGAACGAATAAAAGACTAGAAAGAGGCAGGATGGAATACCTAGAGAACTGTAGTTACCTTAAACCAAAAGGTATGAATGATAACAACAGGTACCTGAATGGTATAGATAAGGTGAGGGATTATGATTCATACAGTACACTTAGGAGATTGGGCTATGCACAAGATGGACCCCAAACCATGGGAGATTACGATCTAGAGGACTCTTTAGAATCTCCCCCAAAGGAGATCTGAAAGGACGAGGAACAAAACACCAATACATTACAAAAGGAGGAGGGGCCCAACCACGAGAGGAGGGAGATATTTAGGAACAGTGGGCATATCCAAATTGAGAACCCTGTAGAGAATTCAGGGGTTTACATCATGCAAGAAGGGTATAAATATACATACAAAAGCTTTAATATATTTAATCACAGTAATTTAGATTTAAATGAAGGATATTTAACTTATTTATTAAAGGATTGAATTTTATCCTTAGCAGAAAGAGTGAATAGAGTTTTAATAGGTTTAAAGTTATTTTTGAGAAAAAAGAACTTGGAGTTGATGTTTATTGACAGTGGTGCAGTGGCTGGACAACAACAAGAATTTAGAAAGAAAAGTATGTTTAAATCCTCCCCTTCATCCACAGCTAAAGAATTTTGAGAGCCTGATAGAGAAAGAAATAAGGGGAGCTATTAAAACTAATAAAACCTATTCCAATCTTCCTTTTCAGGAGAAAAGTTTATTGGAAGAGTTAAGAAATAATACATACATGAGAATTATGAAAACTGATAAAGGGGGTGGGATGGTGCTTATGGATACCATGATTTATGTGGTGAAAATGATGGAGATTCTGAAGGACAACACTAAATATTCCAGGGTATCTATTAATAAGATTAACATAGTACATTACAAGATAGACTTTGTGCTAAAATAATTAATAAAAGAATGAATGATAGACCTGGAGACATTCAAATATTTATGGATCGATAAACCCTTGTTACTGTCCATATCTGGTATCCTGAAAGTACACAAATCCCTAAGTGATCTTCCTTTCAGGTCCATAGTGGCCGCAAATGGTTCCAAGACTTACCCTATAGCTAGGTTTTTAGACTTCAAACTAAAAAAAGTCTAGACAGAGCAAAGTAGTATACTGAAAAACTGGTATTAAACTGAATTTGTACAAGAAAGAGTTGATTTTTTTAATGAGAGACATTGTAGACCTTTTTACAGTGATACCTTATCCACTGGCCATTCCTGGTTTGAAGAAGCCTTAGTGGACAAGAAGGAGTTTTCTAATGATAACTTCAAGGTTTGTTTGTAATTAATTGAACTTGTGCTATGCAATAATTTGGAATATTTTGAAGGGGAGTTTTTTAAACAGGAAAGCAGAATAGCAATGGAGGCCTGTTGTGCCCCAACCTATGTAAATATAATGTTGTCCATTTGGAACAGAAGTTTTTATTTAAGTCCATTTATGCTAAATGTTGGAATTATTACAACAGATACCTGGATGATATTTGAATTTTCTGGGTAGGATCTGATGACATGATGTATGAATTTCTTAATTATATTAACCAGATCGCAAACTTCCTTAAACTTGCCAATAATATTAATAGGGACAGGATGGACTAATTAGATGTAACTATACACAACATGGGTAAAGTCTAAGGTTTCAAATCCAAGATTCACTGCAAAGATACATTCTCCAGCTCTTATTTATACTTCACTAGTGCCCACCCTTACAAAAAAAGGAGCATTGTTTAGGGACAATACATTAGGGCATCTAGGATGACTTCAAGATGATTTTCTAAACTACTGCAAGATCCCGTATAATATGTTTAAGGGGAGAAAATACCCTGGGAATATGACGGATGAGGTGATGAGAGAAGTGATGAATGAAAGGACGGGTAAATATAAATGTATTTTAGGGGTCGAAGAAAATGAAAATAGGAACAAGACTTTGGAGAAACGTGTGGTGAACAATGATGTGAACTACAAAGGAACATATACCGTATACTTTAATAGTGATACTAGAAATATCCAAAACGTGATTAGTAACAGTTGGAAGAAGTTTGCTAGCTTATCAGATTTAGGACCTATCTTTCAGCAACCTCTTATATTTGTTCTGAAAAAAGGCAAAAACATTAAGGAAATGTTACAACACAATACCAAAATGAGAAGATGGTAGAAAAGATCTAGTACCTTTAAGTATGGAGCATGTGGAAAGTGCCCCTACATATCAAACAAAGAATTTATTTATGTAACGGCAAGGGATAGGTGGATAGAAGCAACCACCTACTCAAATTGTAACAGTGTAGGGTTAGTATAGTTAGTAGAGTGTAAGGGCTGAAACACGTTTTATGTTGGAAAAACTACACATAAACTTAAAAAGAGAGTATATGAACACCTATATGATGTACAGAAGAAAGATACAAAGAATATACTATATAAACACATTTTAGAATGTAAATAGGCTAGCTTTAATTTTCTTTTTTGTCCTAGAAAAAATACTTCAAGACCCAGGAGGGGGACGATGGGAAACGAGAATAGAGTACAGGGAGGTCTATAGGCAGTTGGTGTTGGAAGCCAGCAGACTACTAGGCTTAAATGAAAATATATCCCTAGTACCCATTTAAAAATTAAGCACTGCTAGACTCTAGGACAATATTCGTATGGTTAGGTGACATATATACACCCCCTTACAGCTTATGCATTTGAATATGTATGATATCAGCCCCTTGAGATACACAGAGTACACACATAATTCTTTAAAAAATTTGTTCAGCGCTTTTGCACTGATTTTTTAAGACTTTACACAATTTATTTATATTTCAGACCACTAGATGGCACAACCATTCATGGAAATAATAGGATTTTTTAGGCCATATTATGTATTTAATGAGATTTATACACATTTTTACAAGCTTTTCTGGAGATTTATTTATTGATTTTTTACAGATTTTTATTATAGCAATCAGAGATGTTTTATAATTCACTTATTAGTATTTTTTGTATGACTATTTGCATCCTTCATCACTACAGTGGGTACTTGGGTAGCTTGAGAATAAATTTTAAAATTAATTAATTGTTTTACTGAACTAATTGTTTTGGTGATGGGATTAGGGTATTTAAGAACTGAATTTGTAATAGCATTATATTGGATGAAGTCCTGGTGTTTAAAGGACGAAAACATGGTGATTTCATTAAGTGTTAATAAAGGATTGTTTTTATAACTTTATAACTTTGGAAGTGGTGTCTTCTTTCATCTAGTACCTCCAAGTGCCCCTTGTTTTCAGTTTTAGTGGTTGCTGCTGATTGCAGCCTTTCGGCACTTTGTTCCTTTTGTTTCTTCATTATTTTAATCTTACTTCTCAGATTAGGTCATTGTTGATATAACAAACTACAAGAACAAATAGTCATATCAGGCTCTTTCATGAGATAATTTACAATCCCATACAGGTTTATTTTTACATGTCACTGATCTGTTTCATCAGCACTGGTCAATCCTTTTAGTTGATGAGGAGATTGGTAGGATCGTGGGAGATAGACCTAGGTTTAGGTTCAAGAATCATAAAAACTTGAAAAGGCTATTATGTTTTGATAGGGGACATTTGGATATGGCTATATCCACTGGCCATACCTTGCCACGTGGGTCATGCAATTTTTGTGCACATATTAATACATGTGATGTCTTTTACCATCCAGACCTTTGTAGGGAGTTTTCCTTTAAGGTGGTTGCGAACTGCTTGACTCCTCATGTTGTTTACTTAGCAGAATGTACAAAATGTGGGTCGTTCTATGTTGGGAAAACAAATAGAATACTTTGTGATAGAATGAGGGAGTATATTTATCACATTAAAAAAGGCTCCCCACACAACACACTCTAAGCATGTATTAGAACATGGTCATGCCCATACCTTTAGCTTTAGGGTTATTGAGGTCATCCTCCCTAGTATCAGGGAAGGGGATATTCTGACGCACACTGAACATAGAGAGACTTGCTGGATTATTATTCTCTGTGCTGACAGAGGGAAAGGTTTAAATGAAAGGGCATATATTAAACCTTTTTTAAAGAAAAGGAGATTGCATAAATGATGCTAGGGCAGGTGTCCTTTACATGCATAGTTTAGTTTTATACATAGGTTTATTACAGATGCATATTAATTTTTATTTACATGTATATGTATAATAATATTCATCTGTTAAGTAGTTGTTATGTTTTCTTTTGTTAGTGGGTTTATTTTCTTCCAGTATACACAGTAAATCATTATCAGTTAAGTTGTTTTTTTTTAATATTTTTATGCATATTTGTATTTTTCCTTTGTGGGATTGATCTGTTTATGTTTAGTATGCCTAGTTTATTAGTTAGTTGGATTTTTTAGTGGTCCATTATTAACATTTAATTGACTTAGTTCATGGTTTAATTACGTAATTGATGTCAATTAGTTTTATGTGATGTATATATAAGGTTTTGGCACATTTTTTGGTATCTGGTCTGATGAAGCTCTTGTGCGAAAGCGCTTACTGTTTTTAATAAACCTGTGGATTTTATACTTTAAGACTTTTTATTTTATTTTGTTGCTTTGATATTTTGTCTCCTGACTTCTGAGATTGAGTTGGACATTATATATCATATTTTGGCTTATACATAGCCTGGGTTGCTCCGTTGCTGGTATCATCATCATTTTATTTTTATTTTATATTTTTGCAATGGAGGATTTACTGCTTGGGTTGCTGGCTACGTTTTTGTCTTTTATTCTTGTCTTTATTTTTACATGTGCTATTTTCTGCCTCTATCAACAAGCAGGCTAAACCTGCTAACTCCTGATTTGATAGTCAACTGTTCTACTATTAGTGAATGTTGGGGCAAAATTTGAAGTATTTCAATAAGTTTTCTAGAATCTAAATGAACTGTTGAATAAAATGGTTGGCCATGTTTCATTTTCTTGTGATAATGGAGTGAATAATGGATCTTTCTCATCATGTCACTGGTATTCTACACTTATCAAGGTCCAGTGTACCACTGAATGAAATTTAGCCACTGACGGACATCTGTCTACAAGGCCAGTATCTATGTTCTCTTCAGTGTCAAAGGTTTTCTAGCTGAAGCACCATCTTTTTAATCATTTATCTTTAATGTAAGTCTTTTCCTTTGAGTTTATTACACAATTTTTATTTTTTTATGCTAATCCAGTGAGTATAAAATAAAAGTTCATAGAGAAGTACCTGGCAGCTTTGGAGAGAGAGACAGAGACAGCACAAACTTGGACGTTACTGCAACTCTGTCCTCCTCTGTCAAGAGAAAAAAGAGAACCCTCCCATAGTTATCCCCCTATATTAGGCTGAAGGAAGAAGAGTGCGCCTATTCAGTGTAACTGCAGTCCTCCATGTGTTAAGGCAAAGATGAAAAAGACTCCATTTCCTCAGCCTCCCTCAAGAAGGTGTGCCCACTGTGGGAATCGTGAGCATTTTACATAGTGGTTTTGGAGAAGAATTGTGTGTTATTCATAAGAGATATTTTGAGCTATTAATCTTTGAGTAGACTAAGCCTTCTGCTGTCCCTTGTGTAATGCAAGCTAATGAAGATGCTTTTAAAAACATATATCTAGAGTTGAATTCTCAGTCATCTGCACAAAAGCAAACAGATAGGTCTGTCAGAGTGCCAAGGCAATACAGACTTCTTTATTAAAGTGCAGTAGTGGACCTGCAGTAGTGGACCTTGTTGTGGTATTCATGGATACTTTCAGGGAATCCAAACTGGACATTCTTTGGAGGAGTATTATGAGCTGTAACCTATCCCTCATCAACTTAACCCTAATGTGAGCATCTAAAATGAGTTAAGTATGTCTGCTGTTTTATAGAGGCTAACCAGATATCCCAGTTGTTAACTTTAAAAAACCAGCACAGGAATAGAAAGGGAGAAACTCACAGGCATAAAGAAGGACCATGTCCTACATTTGAAAATTTGATGGAAACTCCATATTGTTTGTGTCACAGACAAAGAGAGAAAGAGAGAGAGAGAGAGAATGGCTGGAATGTGCAGTTTTTGTGCCTTACTTTCAAAATATTCATAGTGGACTGCAACTGAGAGATAGAAGCTCCAGACAGAAAATCTTTGGTTATGTGAGTGGTCCTATAAGGTCTTCATTAACATCTTTAGCTACTGGTAGTGATAGAAGCAGATAAGCTGTTAGAGTTTTTCCAGATGTCATTTGTCGGTTAAAATGCATTTATTTTGTGTTTCATCAATCAAGAGTACATTTGCTTGCATGAATACTTTTACAAAGTGAATTGCTTGCTTTAGTATCAGTGAAACAACAGATATCACACTCTTCTTTTGTGCAGAAGGCTGTGGGTTCTATTATTACACCAGGCAGATGGATTGCTGACACTACAGTGCAGCACAAGGGAGTGTTCTACTCCCGAGTATGTTATTCTTTGAACAAGAGGTTCAACACAGTTCCCATTTGATTGTGTTGGTGGTAGTTGGTGGTAGCTCAGGTGGATGTAAAAGATTCCAAGATACCTACCAAAAAGAGTAGGGGTCCTTTATTTTAAATCTACTTAGATAATTTACAAACCTTGCAAAATTACCAATATTTATATATTATCTACAATATATTCAATATTAACTTTTTTCACATGTCATTTCATCTTTTTATACTGAAATCCTATAATCTAAGCTTTTGACCCCTACTCCATCTTCCAAAGCCAAAATCTTATTTTAGCTAAAATTGCATACAATTCCTATTTCCCATTGAACTTTTCTTTATTATTTATTTCCTACCAAAATCTATACCCAGCATTCTTAATTCTTTCATATTAAATTCAATGCCTTCTACATGTTCTACAAAACTCAACCCTTTATTTTTTTCTTTATTCAAAGACATACTAGTGAAGTACAGATATTCACTTACACATTTATATGCCATTTATATCTTTTGCTACCAATATGATGGCATCTGCATACAATAACATTATAGATCTTTTGATACCATGTTTGGTTACATAACTTACATCTTTCAACTTATTTATATAACTTGCAACTAAATTCTTCATTAATGTAAATAATATACTACTCAGTGAACAATCCTTGCCTTATTCCCATCTTTATAGTTACTTCGTCACTTAACCATCCATTAACTGTTACTCTTATGGTATTATTTTTTAGATGCAGATATCTATATACATTTATTATTTTCTTAATTACATATGATTTTTGAGGTATATCCCATAATGTTTTATGATGAATAGCATCAAATGCTTTACTCAAGTTTCCCACTAAAATTTTAATCTGTTTCTCTTTATTTATAATATCTTCTATGAATTCTCTTATTAAAAAAATATTGGCTGCCTCCACCTCTAATACAATAAACTTTTGATGTATCTTTGATTCATTTCATACCGTTCTTATTTTTAATAAAATATGCTTTATCATTCTTTCCTAAATTCATAAACGCATCTTCTTCTTTATTTTTATGTCTTATCTTCATTCTTTTTCTCTTATACAATTGCCATAATATTCTTATATTTTATTTGAATATTATCCACTATTCTGACCATTATTATAATAATATCTCATGCTCAAATGTTCTTTCCACAATTTATTTACTGTCATCTTTCCTTCTTCATCCCATTTTTTTCATTTAATCTTTTAATGCCTTTACCTATTTTGCCTAACTCTATCCAAACTGCACTATGATCTGAAAAGCCTGTTTCTATTATACCTCTTTTTTCATGTGTAATCCTACTGATATTAGGAAATAATCAATTTCAGTCTTCAGGTCACCTCTACTATATCTCCTTTTATCCATTTTCCAAATATTTAATTTTCCACACCTAGTTACCTGTATTATTTTATTCACATCACTACTCTTTTTATTCTTCTTCCTGAAATTACAGTTGAAATCTCTTACCATTATAACATCCATATTTAAGATTACATAGTTCAATGTTCTTGTAAACATATTTTCTCTCTCTTTGCTTGTTACATATGCATATATAGCAATCATTCAATTTACTTTATTCTTCAATCTAAAATCTAGAACTGTGACCCTTCCCATTGTAAGCAATGTCACATCCAATATTTAATTGAATTTTTACACAGAATCCCAATGCCAGAGCCCTGTTTCTTTGCCTACATTCCACACAATGTTATATCCCACAATAATTTAGTTTGTATCCTATCTTCATTTGTCAAAAATCTTATATCTTTGAAAACAATATAAAATCAAACTTTTACACTATTCTAAAATGTTTATTCTCCTAACTGAATTCTTTATATTTACATTCACTGCTACAGTCCTACACCCCATTCCTCTTATCTTTTGTAATAATATTTTATACAACTACTTATGCTATTTTCATCCCTTCCTCTTCTTTATTCTTCCTTGTTTGTTCCTATAATTTTTCCTCTCCCTTACTCTTTTACCTATCCAACTATCATCTTTCTCATGATTTACATCTGAACCTTCCTCCATTTCCTTCTCCTGGATTGTATTTGTGCTGTGTGCAAGACTGTGTACTGATTGTTGTGATAGGCAACACAAGCAATTGTAAGCTCAACCCACTCCATTCACCCTCGCTCTGCTCAGGCTCACTCCTCTCCCGTAACCTACCCCCATTCCCACCCACCCCCACTTTCCTTAGATTTGTAGCTAACAAGCCACTCCCACAAATGTCTCATCCAGTCACAGCAGGCAATCCCACCCAACTCATTAACACCCCTCATACAACATGCTTAACCATAATAGCAATCACATGCACCAAAACTGCCTTACACATCATCACCTCCACGCTATTGCTGCTCTTATACAAACTTTCATATCATAATCAATTTCAAACTCCCAATCCCCCTCCCTAGCAATCTGTTTCCTCACCACACCAAACCATATATTTATATTATAACATAACCCCTACCTTTTTTAACTCCAACCAAACAACATACTATGCAAACAAATTCTACCCTCTCAGAGCCCACTCTCTAACCTGCCAAAAGTACTCCAAATTTCAAAGCAAACTCGCCAAAATTCTACTCCAATGTAACAAGCAACTAAATCTCTCGGGGCATATATCTAAATCCTGGCCCTATTCATCACCAAGGTGTGTCTATCAGCCCAAATACCCCCATACACAATACAACTTTTTAAAACCCAAATAACAACTCTAACCTACTCATTCTCAATATGAATGTTAGAAGTATAGGTAAAAAAGTATATGACCTCCATGCCTTACTCTCCCTATACTCTCCTGACATGGTAGTATTAACTGACACCTGGCTAAAATCTGACAACACTGACAATGAAATCCTAGCTCCTGGATACAATATTATGTGTAAGGATAGAACAACCAAAAGGGGTGGAGGAGTAGCAATATTATTCAAAATCATCTAACTGTAGAACCTCTAAAGCTAACTATCCCTAAATTTGACAATGTAGAACTAATCTTTACTAAGCTGAAAATCAACCCCAAGAAATACATCAGTATCATAGGTGGCTACATTAGACCTGGGGACAGCATTCCCACACTAGAAAATCTACTTCACTGGATGTCCGTTGCCCAACCTCAGGAAACTTTAACATTGACTAGCTCACCTGCTCCTCTCAAAATCCAGCAACCTACATTAACCTTTATGGATTCACAACTATCACTTCTCCTATAAGGATAGACAAATCTTTCAAATGACAATCCATCCTTGACTGGATTCTGACTAACACCCCCACCATACGCCCACAATCCAGTTGTCTTCTTGATGGTCTTTGCGACCATCAGCCTACCTTTCTTCTAAGGACCCATACTCACCAAAATAGGTCAACCACATATTGTGTAATTAGCAACAAAAAATATTTCAACCCCAACAACTTTATCTCTTCACCAAAAAGCTGCATCTGGAAAGCTCTTAAACAACTAACCCTGGAAGAGGCTGTTAAGTCTTTCAATATCACCTTTCTAGAGATACTAAACTACAACACACCCCAAGGACTATTAGAGTAAAAGCCAACTATGCACCTTGGCTAAGTAAGGAATGCAGATCACTGTTAAAAGCTAGAGATAAAGATTGGGAGCAGTTTCAGGCCAATCCCAGTCCTCTAAACTATCATTCCTACAATTAAGAAACAAACAAAGAAATTAGTTAAACTTGACAAAATCAGCTACTACCAGAATATTCAAGTAAAACATCAAAATACTCCCCAAAAGTTCTGGGCTGCCATAAATAATATTCTATACCCAAGTAAATCCACCACACCCTCACCAACAACAGTTAGTAACTCAGATACCATAGCAACTCAACTCAGCAAATACTTCACTGAAACTATCTTAGCCCTCTCAAATTCCCAGACAGCCACCTCCACCTCCAAGCCATTCATGTCTCAAAATAGTCCTAACTCCTTTACATTACAACCAGTATCTGTTAACACCATAAAAAATGCTGAAAAAACTAAAGCCTACCACACTGGCAGCTGACAAACTCCCTGTAGACTTCTTGAAAATTGCAGCAGAAGCCATAGCTTATCCAGTTGCCATACTAATTAACAGATCAATCTCAGAAAATCTAGTACCCGGCATTTGGAAAATATCTCATATTCTACCCTTACACAAAGGTGGTAATTCCACCGAACTGACCAACTATCATCCAGTAGCTATTCTGTCACCCCTGTCAAAAATTCTAGAGAGAGTAAATCACACACAATTGATGCATTACCCACACACATAAACTACAGTCAAACACTCAGCATGGTTTCCGCCCCTATCACAGTACTACCATTGCCCTAATATCCTTCACCAGCACAGTGAACCACCATAGAAATGCTGGACACTTTGTCTTCACCATCTTCCTGCATCTTTCTATAGCCTTTGATATGGTAAGGCACAACAAACTTATTAACATTCTCTCCACCCTTGACCTCAGTTCTCCCTCTATTATCTGGTTTAAAAGCTACATTTAAGGTCACCAGCAGGCCATTCAGTGGCAAAATGAACTCCCCTCCCCTTCTTCCAGCTACATTAGGAGCTCCCCAAGGCTCCATCCTTTGACCTCTACTATTCCCTCTCTTCACAAACAAACTCCACACCTCTACCCCTCATGCCACAGTCATACAATATGCAGATGACGCTACACTAATATGCATAGCTCCCTCCCTACAAGACCTGCAGAACATAACCCAAGATTCTTTCCTAGCTGCCAAAACCTGGCTCACTAACACCCAAATTATTCTAAACCCAAACAAAACCAAACTCCTTCTATTCTACCCCACAAGAACTCCCCCACCTAGCTTGCCATTCTATATCACATCCAAAGATAAAATCACTGTCACACCTGTTACCCACACCAAACTACCAGGCATTGAAATTGACAACTTGAAGTTTGACATACACAGCTCTCAAACCATCAAGAAAGTACACAAGAAATTAGGCGCTGTCTGCAGAAACAAACAATTCCTGACTGCAAACTCGAAAGCTACCAATGCTTGTACACACCTCCTGGCAAAACTTCTATAAGCGTCCCCCATTCTAACCAACCTCAGAAAAACTGATCTAGCTAAATTGGAGTCATGTTATAATAAGATTGCCAGGTTCACCACAGATTCCCCATTTAGATCACATCACTACATATCTCTAAACTATTAAACTGGCTTGAATTACCACAACTACTACTCTTTAATCAACTAAACTTCGCCCATAAAATCCTGTATCAACCAGAAAAAAACTCTGCTCTCCAGAATCTAATACAACCACACATCAACAATTGCTCTCTCCACTCCAGCAAAAAAGTACTTCTTAACATCCCAAAAGCAAACAACTCAGCTGGGGACTCGCTCTTCTCAAACTTCATTCCCAAAATTTGGAACAAACTTCCAGGCCGTTACCACCAACTGCTGTATAGTACAATTTAAAAAATGACTAAAATCACACTTAACTGATACATCATGGCTCTCCACATGCTCCTCTCCTGGCTAGTTAGTACACAAGAATCTTAGAAGCCTATACCTCATTGATATCCTACTACTGTCTTTGGAATTGCAAATGGAATTTATGCTGTAACAACAATGTTGATATCTGTTTTTAATCTTTAAAATGGATTTTCCCACTGAACCTTTTAACCTGAAACAGCTGTAATGTGTGAATATTGTATAACTTCTCTGAAACTTGTCATGCATATGGATGCACCCTATATGTAAAGATCTTTTCAGCACTAATTCAAAGATTTATGTAGATCAGTTATTGTAATTATTATTTTGTTCTTAGTAATTTCTTCTATGTAGTTCATTTCTGCATCTTTTGCAACTGTATGTTGTACTTTTACTTTTTATGCATTTCTTGGAGCTTTTCTCCTCAGGCCTCCACTGAAAAAGGGCCTGTGTCCAGTTGGACTTTTGTGGTAAACAAATGTAAAATAAATAAATAAAAATGTATAATATTTTCATTATCTTTTTATAAATCTCGTTTCTTATCTTTATCTGTGATGTCCCCCTTTTTGTCTTTTACTAATCTTTTTGTGTCATGAGAATTATTTCTTTCATCTCCTATCTTGTTTTGTTTGCAATCCATCCATAAATGTCCTACATGCTTCATCATGCATTTTTAACATTATGTTCAGTTTCCCCACAAATATAACATTTTCATTTCTTGCAGTTCTGAATTAAATGATCTGACTTACCAGAATAAAAACATGTCTTAGGCTGTCCCCAATATTTTACGGGTCTATATCATATGAGCGAATCGCACAAATTGTGAATGCTCATAATATCGAACGTACCGAACCTCGAACTTCCTATTGTGGGGGGCTGCACCCCCCCTCGCTAAATGTATATTCCAACTCCGAGCTCGCACTACAGTGAGAAAAGGGCAAATATCCTATTCTTCACTGTACCGTGATTTCAGAAAAAGCACTTTGAGGTCCAGTACGTTCGATATTATGAGCGTTGTCAATTTCTGCAATTCAGTCATATGATATAGACCCTATTTTACTACCCCCTTTTTAATCTTCAACATTTATTATACTTGTTTATGCAAAACATTTTCATTTTCCATTTTCAAAACAACCGTACAATCCCATTCCCCAGTCCATAATCCTCTATTATCCTACAGTTTAGTAATTTCAAACATATTTTTACATATTTTTTCCAAATGTCTTTTTAAAGTCTCCTTTTTTTCTACATCAGTTGTGAATTGAATGTGTAATTTCTTTTTAGCTTCTCTGTTAAATGCCTTAAAGACATACAAGTTCCAAGGATAGCGATCTTATTTTTGTCATATTCCCCCCAAAAAGTTCCATTGCATATCCATTTTCAAAATTAATGTCACAAAACTGTCCTTATTCAAATGAATAAAAGCTCTTACCTCATTTATCTTTGTTTCCAAAGTTAAATAACGTTGTCCTATACCTCGCATCTCTCTCTCTCTTTCTTTTTTAATATAAATCCTCACTCTGTCCTTCTTCATGTGCTTACGGACCGAATTAATCTCCACCTTTCTCTTGATCATCTTCATCACTGTATCTGCATATGTTTTTTTTCTTGTTTGGTTCCTTCCCTTGTATATTTTATACTTCTTCTTCTTGTATTTTGTCCATAATGTCCCCCCTATGTTAAATCTGTCCCACTTTTTTTCTCACTTGCCAAAAGCATGTCCCTTAATAAATCATCCTGCAACTCTTCCAATTGAGTTGTAATAAGGCATCTACCATTTGTTCCTATATTTTCCTTGAACAACTGATATTGAAATAAATTCTCCAAATCCCTAAAATGCTTGACTCGTTTCTTTGCTTTAAGTACTCTGCCTGTTCCTGCAACTCTGAAAATATACATGCCTTCCTCTCCAATCTCTGCTCTCAGTGGATAAGCTACTGTCATCTGTAAGCTTGAGTGCCTTCTTCATTGTACTCGTATCAGCACCACTACATCCCGCAGGTTCCAAAGACATATTTGTCTTCAGTTTCTCTTTATTCACCTCCGTACCCATCTTATGATATTCCACAGGCTCAGCTATCAGTGTCACCTGAGAATCACCACTGCTATCGAACATACGTTCTTCCTGTTTTTCCAGGCCTCCACTGCACCTGGAATGGAAGGAGCAAGTGTTAAAATATTCAGAGTTCCCTGCTCTCACCAAATGTTAGTAGGGGAAGTTTCCTGATGACCTGATGACCTGACTAAAGTTCCCCTAATAGTATAAATACTACCTTGGGTCTCCCCTGAAAAAACAGGCCATTAGCATAGTGAGACTAACCCAATCAACAAAGGATAAATAAAATAAATATAATAAATAAAAATGAAATAAACCTTTCATTTATTTCCAGTGAAGAGTTTATGAATTTAATTTTAAAAACTTGTGGCTGTTCTTTTTAGGGTCTGTGTGCAGACTTGGTGACATCTCATTGCAGCCTCTTGTGAAGATCAATCGCTTAATGTATTGTTACTAAACAAATGTTTAATATTGGGCTCATTTTAAAGGTAAACAGCCCCTGGCACTTGCATCTCAGATATCTAAGGTCTCTGGCACAACTCCTTTGCAGGCTGCCATGCCTGTGGATCAGGAAACATTCAAAAGAGCCAATAGCCCTTGTATAGAATTTAGACCAGATAGCCTGCCATAGACACCTGCAACCAAAGTCCATTTTGTTGCCTTAGAAAGGACAAATGGTGACTCACTAGTATTCCAGTCAGGGAGAATGCTTACGGTCAGAGCCTGGAGGGTGACAATCCCACCCTCAGTCCCTGGTCTTTTCAATTTTTTTTTTATTTCATTTTTTTTTTATTTTACCTATTTGTTGACCAGGGAAGCCCACTAGACAAATCCTCGATTTTCAGGGTCAGCTTGGGAGCATTGTCTGATGATTTGTTCAGTGGGCTTCCCTGTTCACCAAATAACTAAAATAAAAAAAAATGAAAAGGCCAGGGACTGAGGATGGGATTTCCAGCCTTCAGGCTCCGACCTTAGACATCCTCCCTGACTTGCTTAGAGTCATAGAGTAGGCAAATGAAGGTGGAATAAATCAAACCCTGTACACTGGATGAGTCTTAATTTGTTCTATCCACCAAAGTAACTCTTTCTTAGTACATGGTAAAGGAGGTCTTATGATCTCCAAGGGATAGTTTTGCTGGTCCTATAGATTTGTCAGGTACCACTGAAATTTCTTCATATGGAACTGGGTGAAAGGTACTGTGTGGATGGTTAAAGCCATATGATTTAAAATGCAGATGACTTCCCTGACAGTTCAAAGAAGCTTTGTTGCCATTGTTTTGAAAGTAGCTGTAAGGAATTCCACTTTTTTTCTTCTTTTAACAATAAAGCTTTGTATACAGTTGTGCTCAGAAGAGCCCCAAAACATGACATTGTGTCTCCAGTTTAACTTCAGAAGGTTCAGGGTGCATATTAGTGTGGTTTGACACTGCAAAGTGTGATCCAAGCCTCCCTCATCTCCTGCATGGTCCTAGTAAGGATAAATATAGATGCCCCTGCTTCTGCATTGTGCTGTCACTGGAGCCAGACAATTTGTAAATATTTGTGGTGCAATAGTTAAAGCAAAAGTCAAAAAAGTAAACTTAAAATGTTATCCCATGTCACAAACATCAAGAATTGCCTGTGACCCCTGAAACTAGAACATGCTGGTAGGCATCTTCTACGTCCAGGTAAGCCATGAATGCAAAGGAGCTTAGCATGAGAAGTAGTTCCTGAAGGATCAACATTTTGAAATTTGGTATGCTTAAAATTAGTTTATTCTTGAAATTCTAGAATAGGATAACAGTAGATGTTCTTCGTGTTTCACTGTTGGAGTCATTACATTTGGGTTATCTGCTTGCAGGTAGCCCTCAGTCAGCCTGATTAACAAAGTCTTGGGTCCTGCATTGGTTGCTGTCTCTTCTTCCATGACGTCAGGTCGTCAGGGGTATAAAACATGCAGCCGACGTCATTACATCAGTCTTTCTTGCCGTGCGGTGCCCGAATCAGAAGCAGTCCGCAAGTGCCGGTCGGCTGACTCCTGAAATTTTCGTTTTCGAGTTTCAGAACTGAAGTCTTCAACTAAAAGCTAGGGGAAACTTTTTTCTTGCTGTAAACCAATGTCAGTAAAAATAAATAATTGCATTTCTTGTGGAAAGCAAATACCTCATAAAGATTTTCATTCGTACTGTATTCCTTGCCCAGGCCCTGACCACGACGTACCTCGTGTCGGTTTTATGCCTTATTTAAACCACGAACTATCAGTCATCTGTATATTTGCGCTTCTAAATATTTTGGTGCTCGGTTCAATTATCCTGATATGTCTTCGGTAAGCCATCCGACTACCGACATTCCGAAGAAACGCAAAGATAAAGACAGAGACAGGCTGCACAGTTCGCCGGTATTCAGTGAAGCACTTTTGCAGCCCCTGATACCCGCTACTTCATATCTGCAGGCCTCTACTGAGACCCATTCGGAGTCTGGTATGCCGCGAGATGCTTCAACTGTGGAACCTGCAGATGTCTCTACCTTGGATGGGTCCAGAGCCGCTGTGCAGGCACTGGCTTCCAAGGGTGTATTCAGGCCTACGGACTTGCATGTTAAACTGGCGCCATCTTCTTCTTCAAGGCTTAAAACTCGAACCATGCCTTGAAAACCGATGCCCAGACCGCATGGTCAGGCCTCTATGCCTAAAGAACAAATGATAAGAATGACTGAAGACCTTATTACTTTAATCAGGGGAAGCCAACCTTCCCCCTCTAAGAGACCTAAGACTGAGTTTGCTTATGATACGTCTGACCAGGATTCTGAAATTTCTGTTTCCTCTGATGACCACAATTTACCCTTATCTACCTGTGAGGATTCTGATGCTGAGGACTCTATTCCCTCTGCTTCCCCCCTAGAGGATTTCTCTTTTGGTGAAACCTTGCATACACTCAGGGAGCCTTTTCGTTGAGAAAGTCAGGATTTCTCTGATTCTAAAAAGAGGCTTAGGGATTTCTTACTCCTGCCCCAGCACAGGCCTTTAGTTATACCTCCTGTACTGGACATTGTTGATGATGCCTTTTCGGAATCTTGCATGGCCCCTGACTCTTTACTTCCTGCTTCCAGAAAACCTGATAGATATTACAGGGTTCCTGACTCTCACAAGTTCCTTTTCAAAAATCCTACTGCGGATCCTGAAACCATTTCACAGGGACCCAAGGGCATTAAAGCTACTACTGCCAAAAATCCTATCCCCTCTGATAGAGACTCCAGGGCGCTGGATAGATGGGGTAAGAAGGTGTACACTTCTGCAACTTTGGTCATTAGGGCCTTGAATTGTCAGTTTCATATGTTAAAGTATCAGCTGCATATTATTGTATTGCTTAAACAGAAAATTATGTTAACTCCTGATTGTGCTGAAAATAAGGATTTACAAGATTTTATGCATTCTGCTGAACAAGTTGGTAAACATAAATTGCAATGTGGTTTTGATTCACTAGAGGCATCTTGCAGGGCTGCAGTAACTGGGTCTGTACTTAGAAGGCATGCATGGCTTAAGGAGAAATCCTTGTCAGATCATGTTAAAGCGAAATTACTGGATGCTCCCTTAAATCAGGGCCACCTGTTTGGCAACAAGGCAGAAGTTCTTAAAAAGATGGAGGAAAAAACTAAATCTATGCAAACTGTTAAAGACCTTTTACAAGTACAACCTCCAAGATTTAGTAGGCATTGGCCTTCTAAGAATTGGTCCTTTTCTGCCTCTTCCAGACCTTCTCAGTCCAAACCCAGATCCAGCAGAGCACCCAGGCTTCAGTCCCAGGGGATGCACAGGATTAAGCAGTGGGGTGGCCTCCACTTCCAAATTTGGGAGTAATAAAACTCCCCCCTATGGTAAACTGTCTCAATGACTTATTTTTAAAACTTTCAAGCACTTCTCAACTGACTGCCCCTTTGGGGGGAAAGATTGAACTTCATGCAAAGAACTGGGGACTCATTACCCAGGACAACTGGGTTTTAAATATAGTGTCCCAAGGATACAGATTTCACTTCCACACGTCACCAACTCCAAGCGGTTGGACACATCTACCTCCAAAGCAGTGGGCAGAGGCCCAAAAGCAAGTATTCTCTCTCTTAAGCATTGGGGCTATTCAGTTGGTACCAGAAGAGAAAAAGGGACAAGGTTTCTACTCGAGATTTTTCCTGGTACCCAGAAAAGACAATTCATGGTATCCTATCTTGGGCCTGCCTACTCTAAACACATTTTTGGTGATTCCAGAATTCAAGATGCTGACTCTTCACCAGTTGCTTCCTATGCTAAGCAAAGATGCCTGGTTGGCAACACTAAATTTAAAGGAAGCATACCTGCACATCCCAATCAGGGAATCTTGCAGAAGATACCTATGCTTCAAAGCAGGCTACACGCACTATCAGTTATCTGCACTGCCCTTTGGCTTATCTACTGTGCCCTGGGTATTCACAAAGTGCCTAGCACCAGTCATTGCATTTTGCAGGCAAAGAAATATTCACATATACCAATACCTGGTTATTGTCTAATTTAGGCAGAAAACCAGGACATACTTTTGAATCATCTGGCTTTTGTACAGAGGATGCTAACTTTTCTGGGGTACCCCATAAACAAAAATAAATCACACCTTTTACCCTGTCAACAAATTATATTCCTGGGAACAAACTTGAATACAACTTCCCAGATGGCTTTCCTCATGCCAGAGAAAAAATTCACTTGACAACCTACTTCAAACAAGTGGTCACAAAAACCCTGCTATCTGCAAGGCAAATACTACAAGCCTTGGGGTTCATGGCCTCCTTCATTCTTCTAATTCCATATGCAAGACTGCATATGAGTAAACTACAATGGTATCTAAAAAGCCTATGGTGTCAACATTCTCAGGATCTAGAAGCAATGATTCCTAACATTCCTTGTCTATGTCTAGAGTTCCTTTGGTGGGCAGAGGCCTGCTACCAAAACAAGGGACTATCATTCACACTACCCCCTGCTGCCCAAACCCTAACAACAGAAGTATCAAACTATGCATGGGGGGGCACCTGGCAGGGAAGTGCATTCAGGGCAAATGGAACCCAATTCAAATGCACCTTCACATCAATCATAAAGAAAGGTTAGCTGTACAGAATGCTCTGACAGCCTTCAAGGACCACATTTTTCCAGGACAATTAATGGTAAAGATGGACAACACCACTGTTATGTGGTACATAAACAAGCAGGGGGGTACACATTCTTACCCCCTCTGCAGACTAGCCATGGCATTGTAGAACACAGCCTTGAGCTACCAAGTACATCTACAAGCTCAATTCCTGCCAGGAAAACTAAATTCACTGGCAGATGGACTAAGCAAAACCCTCATGGACCCACACGAAACTGGAACCAAGGATTTTCAACATGTTGACAAGCAAATGGGGGAACCCAGATATAGACCTGTTTGCCTCCTCCCAGAGCTATCAATTGGAAACATTTTGTGTAAGGACTCCCCACAGACAAGCTTGGAAAGTAGATGCTCTGTCCTTCAGCTGGAAAAACAGTTTATGCCTTTCCTCCTCTGCCTCTGCTATCCAAAGTACTACTAAAGATCAAACAAGACACACCAAGGATGATTTGATTGCACCAGCCTGGCCATGCCAACACCGGTACCCCCTCCTGTGCAGTGTGTCACTGTTAGCCCCATGGCACCTGCCTCAGACTCCTATCCTGCTGTCTCAGTAGGAAAACCAGATTCTGCACCCACAGCTTCAAACACTGAACCTAGCAGCTTGGCTAATTCCCTAAGCTCTCCTTTGCCATCTCTCAGTAAACCAGAGATGGATGTCATTTTAGAGGCAAGAAGGCCTAGTACTAGAAAATCTTATGCTGAAAAATGGAAAATGTTTTTTGCCTGCAACCATCCTCAAGGGATGAGCACAGCAGTGCCCAGTTTACCTCAGATTTTACAATACTTAACCGAGATGCTTCACAAGGGCCTGTCTTTTTCCTCAATAAAAATTCACACCTCAGCCATTTCAGCTCATTATAACACAGAACCTCCCCTCTTCTCTCTTCCACTGCTCAAGCAGTTCCTCAGAGGGGCCAAAAATTTAAGACCACCCAGGATAGCTCCAACTCCAGCCTGGGACCTTAACTTTGTATTGGAGAAACTCACACTTCCTCCTTTCAAGCCAGCTGCTACCTCAGATTAAAAATTCCTTTCTTGGAAAACAGCTTGCCTTTTAGCCATCACTTCAGCAAGAAGAATTACAGGCCCTTATGGCAGTGGAGCCATTCATCATCTTTCATGCGGACAGGGTGTCCCTCAGGACCAATCCCTCTTTCATGCCAAAGGTGGTATCCAGTGTGGCCTTTAATCAGTCCATTCATTTGCCTACCTTCTTTTCTAATCCACAGAACAAAGGGAAATGGATACTGCACTCCTTAGATGTGCACAGACAACTTAGATTCTACTTGGACAGGTCTAAACCTCAAAGGAAATCTGAACAACTGCTGGTGACATTTGCTGCAGGGACAGAGGAGAAGGCTATTTCAAAGTGAATTCTCTCCAAATGGATAGGCCATTGCATTCACTTCTGCTATAAGCACCATGGAAAACCTATCCCGCAGAGGATCAGATCCCACTCAACCAGGGCTGCATCTACCTCTACAGCCTTTCTCAGAGGCGTATCTACCAGGGACATCCTAGAAGCTGCTACCTGGAGTTCTGTACATACTTTCACCAAGCATTACCATTTGCCAATTTTCTCTAAATCCAGAGGTGCCTTTGCCACTGCAGTTTTGCAGGGCCTTATAGCTGGTCCTAATGCTTTCCAAATTCCTCCTCCCATCCTTAGCTTTGGGAATCTACCCAAATGTAATGACTGCAACAGTGAAACACGAAGAACATAGTACAGTTATGTACACTTACAATAAATGTAGATGTTCGAGTGTATTCACTGTTGCAGTCCTGGTTACCCTCCCTCCAGCCCCCTGACTTCGTTTGGCTATACCTATTCTCTCCTTTTCAATTCTTAAAAGCTTTTTGATGTATTTGCTTTTTTGTTTGAGGTATAACCTTGCATATTTATAGATTTAATTGCTTCCCATTAGGGGGGCACCTGACATCTGGGGCAAGAAAAACTGATGTAATGGCGTCGGCTGCATGTTTTATACCCCTGACTACATGACGTCATGGAAGATGAGACAGCAACCAATGCAGGACCCAAGACTTTGATAATCAGGCTGACTGAGGGCTACCTGCAAGCAGATAACCCAAATGTGATGACGGCAACAGTGAATACACTTGAACATCTACATTTATGGTAAGTGTACACAACTGTACTTTCTGCATGGCCTGCTGACCTATGCCTAAGACTGTAACCTATCATTCCACCCCTCTCCTCAGCTTTGGGAATCCTCCCACAGGTAATGACTGCAACAGTGAAACACAAAGAATATAGTACAGTTGTGTACACTTACCATAAGTGTAGATGTTCGAGTGTATTCACTGTTGCAGTCCTGGTTTCCCACCCTCCATCCCCATATAGCTTCTTCCCCTAGGGGAGCACAAAATAAAATCAAAACTCTAAATTCAAACATAAATGGCTCACAGTAGCTCCTGCTTAAACAAATGGTTTAATAAAATAAGAACAGACTGTAGACAAACTTTCACGTAAAAAGCGCTTTTCGTCTGGTAAGGTTTCCGGGCTTCTTCAGATACAATTACAAATATTTAAAAATCCCTTTATATAACTACCCCAGCAGTTGTTTGATATGCTGAGTTAATTATTATAATTAACCCATACTGTGCATGTCCATTTTTTAATGCATGGTGACCAAGGAGTATAGTCTATGAGTCCCTACTAAACATACATATAGTTGAAAAAAATATAACTGATACTACTTAAATAAGTAGAATTAATGTTGACAACATATCAAACACTAAAAATATATGTTAAAATTAGTATGTTGAAACACACACATATGTATATATATATATATATATATATATATATATATATATATATATATACATACACAACAACGTATTTTACATGGTTATTCACTTTAACAATTTCTTCTCTAGTTCATATTCACAAGTCGCACACAAAATATAAATAAATGAATAAAGCCCCCCTTATCTGCTTAGACTTTTCAATTTAAGGACACAAGCTAGGGAATATATTTCATTAATCCCTGGGTGTTGACAAGAGTTTAATCAAAGCTGCCACATAAGTTCACGTTCTTCTAGCAACATACTTGATAGTCCCCCTCTATAATTGTCATGTGTTGGGACCTGGTCTATAACCCTAAATTTAAAGGAATGGATGGGGTACTCACTACAATGCTTAGCTAATGCATTCTCTAGCCTGTATTTACCTATAGCATACACATGTTCGTAAATACGCTATGTTTACAGTTGGTTTTACCGATATAGAAAACTGTACACCCCTGACACTGTGCAAGATAAACTATAGACTTGGAGTTACAATTGTACTTCTGTGTAGTTAAGTAATTCCTGTTCCTCACTATGAATTTTTGTCCTATGTCGATGTATTTACAGTAACTACATGACTCACAGTGGAACATACCTGGTTCCTATTTATTGTCAATACCTGGCCCTCAATCCAGTATTTAAGATTCCTACCCCTTTTATAGATGGTCATTGGACTATCTCCTACTTTGCTTACTATGTCTCTATCAGTGGCTAATAAACGCAAATTCTTAAATAATATTTTTTGTATTTCTTTGAAGGAAGAATTAAAAGTAGTGATAAAACTGAGCATAAATTGGGGTTCATTATTAGAAGGGTTAGTCCTATCGAAACCCTCTGTCCTTGGACTACAGGTGGTAGGTGCCTCCTGTACTATTTGTGTACTGTCTGTGATCCTCCTTCTATTCAATATGGGTTGGTATACCCATATTTCATGTTTTGTTTGAACTTCCATCACAGTTTCCCTGAGGAAACTAGTTGGATACCCTCTATGTTCAAACATTTGTGTCAGGGTATCACATTCTTCCTTAAAGTCCCCTTCATTAGTAACCATTCTTGCCACCCTTACCAGTTGACCCTTAACAATAGATTTCTTCTGGTGGTAAGGATGACTGCTGAGGTAGTTATATAATGTGATTTTTGCTGAGGTAGTTATATAAAGTGATTTTTAAATATTTGTAATTATATCTGAAGAAGTCCAGTAACCTTACCAGACGAAAAGTGTTTTATATGTGAAAGTCTGTTTACAGTCTTTTCTTATTTTATTAAACCATTTGTTTAAGCGGGGGCTAATGTGAGCTGTTCTTCCCCTAGGGGGACATAAGCTTCCCATGGTGGCTTTCGGAGGCTACTGTGAGCTGTTCTTCCCCTAGGGGGACATAAGCTTTCCATGGTGGATTTTAGCCACCAGGACCACTTTTCCTTATTTCCTTGTGCTTTTGATGGGTTAGGGCAAGAAAAACTGATGTAATGACGTTGGCTGCCTTGCTTTATATAACTGCCGACCTGACATCAGACTACAGGTGACGGCAGCTGATGCAAAAAAAATTGACTCTGGTATTCGGGCTGGCTGAGGGCTACCACAGCAGGGATAACCCACAGGTGATGACTGCAACAGTGAATGCACTCAAACATCTACATTTATGGTAAGTGTACACAGCTGTACTTTCTTGGGAATACAGAAGGCGAGGGCACTTACCTTCTCGTTGAGGTGGGGGTCACAAACACATACTGTATGTTGAGACCATCCAGCTCAAGAAAAGGAGTTGAGATGGTACAGGTTAGTCTTTTCTTTACAGCTGAATTTCCAGGCAGCATCCTGTGTGTGGGAAGTAGCCTGCCAACTGGTAAAAGTCCATGCTGCTTTTAAAGTCTATCTGGAAAAATGATTTCCATTGTGTTTAACTCCTATTGCTCTGAGTATCATGCAGCAATGATCCCATATTCAAAAGTCTATGGTTATGGAAAAGTTTACATACATAACTGGATTTTCTACTGAATTATCACCCAAATTATTTGCCAGCATTGTCTGTTTTTCATATACTAACATTTTGTAGCTGACAGAATATTAGTCTTTCTAGACAGTTCCGCGTAGTATATATTGTTACATCACTTTGACTTCCTCCGCCAGCCATATACTTTGCACTACTACTACTTATTTTGTCATTTATGAGGGTCTTGAGGAATATTTGTATTTCTGTTTTGTGTACATTTGCATATTCATGTTTTTAATTCAGTCTAGGGATGTCTGTTATATACTTTTTGGCTGCTCTTTGTAACTGTTTTGGTATATAAATGCAGTAAGGCATAGATATGAGGTACTACCAAGCTGTAGACTGAAATGTTCATTGCTTCAGAATAATGTTCCTTTCCACTCTTTTTTTAGTACACTGGAATTTTCTGCTGCATTTTGAGCAGAGGTTGAATTTTTCTCTATGTTGAAATGCTTAATATTAACAGAGGCTTGCAAAACATTTCCATGTTTACCTTAGAAGCTTATCAGCTGGCATTTAATTTTTCTTCATTATCTGTGCTTTTTTTAAGTTATTTTTTGGTACATTACTCTTGTTTTTTACTGTGTTTCATTTAAAAATGGGTGGGTTTGTCATAATGGTTAAGGTTTTTACCTCATGGATACAAGGTACAAAGTTTGATTCTAACATCTGGGTATTGGATAAGCTTAAAATGACCCATCAGGACAGTTAATATAGTATTCACCTATAAACCTATTAAAAAATGCAGTGTTTCACTACATTATAATTATGTGGAGTTCTAACAGCATTTGTGTAGAGCTGGTGGGAAAATAATCAAAATGTTTTAATAACAGCTGTGCCATTTTGTAGATTTCTTAATGAATTTAAGCTGTTGTCTGATTCCCGTGTATGTTCACGACTGTTGCAAAGCTAATTTAGTAATGCATCGTTTGGAGTTCATTTCACTGCATTAGTGTTCCCAGCTCAAATTCCCTCCCAAGTAATGCACAAGTGTCATAACACTGCAACAGTAGAATTACACTCAGTTTTCACTTTAACAGACCCAAAGGCTCTTTCTTTAGATGGAATGAATGATAGGAAGATAAAAGCAGTGTTAGCAACTAAATGCATAACATAAAAACCCTAGGCACATTCTTTGTGCAATTGCTGCCTTTGCTTTTAACATTTATGTTACTTAATGCTGGGTAATGAAAGCCTTACTATTATGCTAGCCTTTATGAGATAGTAAATGGGCTAAAGGCCACCAGAATGCTATTGCTGGTTCTGCATTTCCCCCATTCTCATAGAAAATGAAAGGTCACTATACATTTTCATTCATGGTCTGGGATAACAAAGATATATACCACACAGTAATAACAGAGTAAAATTCCATTCATACACACCTGCTTCCTCTTTATGACGCTCTCCTCCTCATTGCGATTATATTTCATGACTTCCAGCTGGCCAGCAAATGACGTTATTAATCAGCAAGTTTTTTTTTAAGTATTTTCATGGAATGAGGTTCTGGATGCATGACTTCCACAACAATATTGAGAATTTATAACTTCCTTCCCACTTCCTGCAAGGTTATTTTTTATGATGTGCTGTAGCCAGACTAAGATAAGAGCAGATATATCTTTCAACCTCTTTGCTCAAAAATCTGGACAAAGCCTAAAATAATGGGGGGAAAAGGTCCAAAATAGGGACTGATTTTAAATATTACTCTTAGAAACTTAGAAAGTTACTGGAATGTCAGGATTTGTGTTAGCATGAATTTTCTTAAGGGCATCTGAAAGTCAATTGTATGTTGTTATTGCTTAATGACTTCGACCCTCGGTGATTTGCAAGAAAACCACAAATTTTAAGAGGAACTGACAAAAAATATGAGGCAACAATCTGGACATTATGAAAAAATCTGGAAAGTTGAGAGATATGGAGCAGAGAGATATCACAGGAGCATCCTCAGAACTGACTATATTTAAATCATGCAGGCTGTAGAAACAAAACATCATAAAATTCAGGCTGCTTTGCATGAGTTATACCTGACCTTTGCATTGAAGGTGCACATGCCTTCAAAGTGAACTTTATTTGCTTTTATGTCCTGATCAGCTTAAAATGATGCATTAGATACAGTCAATATTCACCAATGCATGCTTCACTGGGAAACAGAGTAAGAGTCTGAAAGGTGCCTTCTCATCTATGAGGCACGCTGTCACGCTAAAACAGGTAAACACTGCCAGATGTATTGCTTAGATTTCAAAGTACTACACTGTCATTGATTTTGAGTGTCCACAAAAATGTCTGATTTTTAGTTGAGGGAATCCCAATCACTTCGGTTCATCGCACCTTGCATGCTTCTCCCTTAAGCCCATGTGCCCTCTTACCTCATCAGTTATGAATATAATGTCATAATGTCTACTTTTGATGGGCAAAGTCTCATTTACCTAACATATAAGAATACTAGTGGTAGGGGCAGTAGCTGTTGAGATTCATGGACCTGATCTTTGAAGGCTAGATTTTTTTTTCCTTGTGTCCTTTTCATCCTGACCTCCACCCTTTTTATTCTAACAGCTGCCAAACAGTATGCATTACTTACATTGATTATGTGCTGTATCTTCAGAATGCATGTCTCCTTCCACTTATATCTTTTAAACAAGTGCTTCTGCTGCCCTAAGGGCTTCTAATAGTGCCAGGTGGCTCCGTCCCTGCTGGACATTACCAGCATTATCACCGTCACCACTCTCCTCCTGGGTTGGTGGATAGATGTGGCCTGCTTGTTCCCAGCCTTCCACTGCTATCTCTTCCAGTGTATTGATTTATTATTTGTACCTGTAAGCTACTGTTGCAGTCAAGGCTTAATCCCTATGCAATAAAGAATCAGCTCAGAAATGCCTAGGTTTGATTATAGTCTTTCAATTTTATCTTACTTAACTGTATAGCAACCTTTCTAGTGATGTAAGGCTATATTTGAACATCTAAAATTATGCTTACTGTACCTTATCCTTTAAAAAAGTCATTATCTGCTCAGTTGAGAGCTTTCATCAGTGGAACAAGACTTATTCCTCAACAGTTCTGCATTTTCTTTTCTGCCTTTTGAGTAAGGAAGAATCTTTGTTGCCTGAAATTCAAACAACAGCAGAAAGTGCTCAGCAGAATTCCTTTTTTTAATTACCCCATAAAAGTGATGTATCTTGTCCACAGACCTTGGAAGGATTGTGTTTGAGGTACAACTTTTTAATTCTCTTTTTCTACTTCTACCCCAAAGGTTTAATCAAGTCAATCATTCACCTTTGGTCTTTGTCATGAGAGTCATACTCCTTTGTTGTTAGGTCATCATCTGCCAAATGTGCCTGGAAATGATGCTAACAGAGTTTATTGTCATTTAGAAGAAAACTCAATCATGTCAATAGAATCAAAGGGTAACAAAAGAACGTCATATGGAAGAAAGGATCATTTGTTAAAAAAAATCATAATGGGGAACTGCAAAAAAAGGGAAGAATCTAAGTATTGCATGAATAAACTACAAAAACATTTGATAGTATACCACATTCATGGATAAAAGAGTGCTTAAAAATATATAATACACCCAATACTGATTGATTATATTACAGTGACCATGGAACAGTGGCAAACCACTTTGCAGTTAACCCATGGTGAAGGGCAAATTATTATTCAGGGGGGATAAAAATTCAAAGGGAGATACTGCAGGATGACCCTTTGTCACCGCTATTCTTTTGTCTTGCCCTTAACCCATTAAACTGTTTACTTAACAGATTAGGTCATGATTACAATTTGGCTCCCCAAAAACAACAAAGAGTAAAGACTTCTCAACTTCTTTTTGTGGATGTTTTTAAACTGGATAGTTCATCAGATGAGGAACTGAAAGCACAACTGCAAGTAGTCAAAACATTTTCAAATGACATAAGAATGTCATTTGGTCTTAATAAATGTGCAAAAGCAACTTTTAAAGAAGGAAAACTGCAGCACCAAGAAAGCATCAGTTTGGGACAGGAATGTGATATAAAAGAACTTGAGCAAGAGGGAGTGTAAAAACATTTTGGGAAGTGATGAAGGATCAACAATAAAACGTGAACAAATGTGAATAAAACTTATTAAGGAATGTTTTCGAAGACTAAAGTTAATACTGAAAATACCATTGATATCTAGGAACAAAGTCCAAGCTATAAAACAATTTTCTCTTCCTGTCCTAACTTGCAGTTTTAGAGTGATTGACCAAGAGTGTTGGATTGATTGGACAGGAAAACAAGAACGATGCTTCATGCTCGTTAAATGATTTATAAAACTCAGTGTATACTAAGACTATATATTCCCTGCTCTGAAGGAGGTCTGGACCTCTTCAAAATTGGTTACATGTATAAATCTGAAATTGTAGGATTGCATTTGTATCTGCTAACCTCACACGACCCAAATGTAGTGAAAGTTTTAAAACACGAGGAGAATAAGTCTAAGATGACTTCCCTGCTTACTTTAGCACAAGCATATCGGTATCAAGCATGAATGGAAATCAAACTAGAAGTAAAAAAAAATTAGGTAGCAACTGAATGTACCAAAAAACAAAAGAAAGAATATACAGTAAAGGATCAGATGAGAAAGCGCAAAATGTGGGAAATGTATAAAATAGTTGTAAATATAGAAAACTGTTGGAATGAACTCACATTGATCAGGATCGAACACAAGAATGGTTAAGGATAGGTGACTTTAAACCAAAAGATGAAAGGTTAATATTGGCAGCCCAAGACAGTGGACTACATATATTTACAAAGTCCATTGAACATGTGGGCGAAACAGATAAATGTAGGTTTTGTAAAACGGAATTAGAAAGAGTTGCAAATCTTGTTACTGGTTGTGATATGCTAATGGCAGGACTGTATACAGAAAGGCATAATAAAGTGGCAAGACTGTTTCACTGGGGATTGTGCAAACATTATAATACTGAAGTAACTGAAAAACACCAGAAACATGAGCTACAAAGCATTATAGAAAATGTTGAAGTTTATATCACATAGGATCACCCGTTACCAACGGTTCAAAAAATAGATGCATAAAAAACAGATATAGTAGTCCACGAAAAGAAGACAAAAGTAGCCTTGCTTGTAGGTGATGTTCTTCGTGTTTCACTGTTGCAATCATTACATTTGTGTAATCTGCCGGCAGGTTGCCCTCAGTTGGCCTTATTAACAAAGTCTTGGGTCCTGCGTTGGTTGCTGTCCCTTCTTCCATGACGTCAGGTCGTCAGGAGTATAAAACATGCAGCCGACACCATTACATCAGTCTTTCTTGCTGCGCGATGCCCGAAGCAGAAGCAGTTCGCAAGTGCCGGTCAGCCAACTCCTGAAATTTTTGTGTTTGAGTTTCAGAACCGAAGTCTTCAACTAAAAGCTAAGACCCCATTGGGGAAACTTTTTCTTGCTCCTTACCGATGTCAGTAAAAGTTAATAATTGTATTACTTGTGGGAAGGAAATACCTCATAAGGATTTTCATTTGTACTGTATTCCTTGCCTAGGCCCTGACCACAATGTACCTTGCTGTTGGTTTTGTGCTAAATTTAATCAATGCACTAAACATCGGTATATCTTTGCTTCTAAATATTTTGGCTCGAGATTTAATTATTCAGAAATGTCGTCGGTTAGCAATCTGACTGCTGGAATACCTAAAAAACGCAAAGAAAAAGACAGAGACAGACCGTCGAGGTCCAAAACTGATGACGAAGCTTCTCCTAAGCCAGTCGCTGGTTTGCCGGTACTCAGTGAGGTGCTTTCGCAGCCCCTGATACCCGCTACTTTTAATTCGCAGGCCTCTACTGAGGCCCATTCGGAGTCCGGTATGCCGCGAGATACTTTAAGTACTGAACCCATGGATGTCTCTACCTTAGATGGGTCCAGAGCTGCTAAGCAGGCACCAGCTTCTGAGATTGTTTTCAGGCCTAAAGATTTGTATATTAAACCAATGCCATCTTCAAAACTAAGGCCAAAATCTACTTCTATGTCTAAAAAACCAATGCTTGGACCACGTGTACAGGCCCCAATGCCTAAAAAACAAATGATCAAAATGGCTGAGGATTTAATTACCTTGATCAGGGGTACCCATCCTCCTCCTGCTAAGAGGCCTAGGCAAGGCACTGACTATGAATCTTCAGTTCAGGTTTCTATTTCTTCTGATTCCTCTTCTGATCAGGAATTATCTATTCCCACTTATGAGGACTCTGATGCAGAAGATTCCGTCCCCTCTGCTTCTCCTGCTGAGGATTTTTCTTTTGGAAAAACTTTGCATACCTTAAGGGAACACTTTCACTGGGAGAGTCAGGATTTCTCAGAATCTAAAAAGAGACTTAGGGATTTCCTTCTTCTTCCTCAGCATAGACCTTTGGCTATATGTCCTGTTCTGGACATTGTTGATGATGTTTTCTCAGAGTCCAGTATGACTCCCGATTCCCTGCCTCCGGCTCCTAGTAAGCCAGACAGATATTACAAGGTTCCTGATTTCCACAATTTCCTTTTTAAAAACCCTACTGCTAACCCTGAAACCATTTCTCAGGGTCCCAAGGGCATTAAGGCTTCTACTGATAAAAATCCTACCCCTTCTGATGGAGATTCCAGGGCACTGGATAGATGGGGTAAGAAGGTTTACACGTCTGCAACCTTGGCAATCAGGGCTTTAAACTGTCAATTTCATATGCTTAAATATCAACAGCATGTCATGAGTTTACTTAAACAGAAAATGATGTTGATTTCTGACTGTGTGGAAAATAAAGAGTTGCAGGATTTATTACATTCAGCTGAACAAGTTGGAAAACATACTTTGGAATGTGATTTTGATTCCTTGGAGGCCTCTTGCAGGGCTACTGTAACTGGATCTGTGATAAGAAGGCATGCTTGGCTCAAGGAGCAAAATCTGCCTGACCATGTTAAAGCAAAATTGTTGGATGCTCCTTTACAACAGGACAGTCTTTTTGGTAATAAGGCTGAAGAAGTTTTGAAAAAGATGGAAGATAAAGCTAAATCTATGAAAACTGTAAAAGATTTCCTACAGGTTCAGTAGGCACTGGCCTACTAAGAACTGGTCCTTTCCAGTACCCACTAGAGCTGCTCAGGTCAAACCCAGACATTCCAAAGGCTCCAGGTTTCAGTCGCAAGGAACTTATAGAACAAAGCAATGGGGTGCCTCCACCTCCAAATCTGGAAGTAACAAGGCACCTTCCTATGGTAAACAGTCTCAATGACTTTCCACTGCAATCACCAAGCAATTATCTTTTGGCTGCCCCTTTGGGGGGAAAACTGGCACTTCATGCATGAAACTGGCAACTGATTACCCAGGACAAATGGGTTTTAAATATAGTATCCCAGGGATTAAGATTTCATTTCCACACATTGCCAATCCCAAACGGATGGCCAGATCTGCCTCCAAATCAGTGGGCAAAGGCCCAGAAACAAGTTATGCCCCTCATGAATATGGGGGCTATTCAACCAGTACCAGAAAAGGAAAAGGGACAAGGTTTTTATTCAAGACTTTTCCTGGTACCCAGAAAAGACAAATCATGGTGTCCAATTCTGGACTTATCCATTCTAAATACATTTCTGGACATTCCAAAATTCAAGATACTGACTCTCCAACAGTTACTACCTATGCTAGGCAAGGATGCCTGGTTGGTAACTCTAGACTTAAAAGAGGCTTACCTGCATATCCCAATCAGGGAATCTTGCAGAAGATACCTCCGCTTCAAAGCAGGCTATTTGCATTACCAGTTCTCTGCACTGCCCTTTGGCTTATCTACTGCGCCCAGGGTATTCACAAAGTGCCTGGCACCAGTAATTGCATTTTGCAGGCAAAGAAATATTCAAATTTATCTATACCTGGACAATTGTCTAATTCAGGCAGAAAACAAGGACACTCTTCTAAAACATCTGGCGTTTGTAAAAAGACTTCTAACTTGTCTAGGGTACACCATAAATGAAAAGAAAGCACAACTGGTACCCTCTCAAATAATTACATTCCTGGGGGGGGTGCAAGCTTGAATACAACTGCCAAGATGACTTACCTTATGCCAGAAAAACAAATTCAACTGATGACTTACTTCAAACAGGTCACCACAAAAACCCAGCTATCTGCAAGACAAATTCTGCAGGCCTTGGGGTTCATGGCCTCCTGCATTATTCTTATTCCGTATGCAAGACTGCATATGAGGAAACTTCAATGGTACCTAAAACGCTTGTGGAGTCAACATTGTCACAATGGAAACAATGATTCCTATCATTCCTTGCCTGCAGCTAGAGTTCCTATGGTGGGCAGAGGCCTACCACCAAAACAAGGGACTGTCATTCATTCCACTCCCTGCCGCCCAAACCCTGACTACAGACGCATTAGATTATGCTTGGGGGCGCATCTGGCAGGGAGATGCATTCAGGGCCAATGGAGCCCAAATCAAATGCACCTACATATCAATAAGAAAGAGATGCTAGTTGTACAGAATGCTCTGACAGTCTTCAAGGACTATCTTCATCCAGGACAGCTACTGATAAAGACAGACAACACCACAGTCATGTGGTACATAAACAAGCAGGGGGGTGCCCATTCCTACCCCCTTTGCAGACTAGCCATGGCATTGTAGAACACAGCCTTGACTTATCAAATACATCTACAAACTCAATTTCTGCAAGGAAAGCAAAATACTCTGGCAGACGAACTAAGCAGAAAGCTTATGGACCCACATGAATGGAAACTGGATCCACAAATCTTCAGCATGTTAACATGCAAATGGGGGAGCCCAGACATAGATCTTTTTGCCTTACCCCAAAACTATCAGTTGTACAAATTCTGCACAAGAATTCATCACAAAAAAAGCTTGGAAAATGGATGCTCTATCCTTCAGCTGGCAAAACCTATTAGTCTATCTCTTTCCTCCTCTGCCTCTGCTCTCCAAGGACTTACTAAAAGTCAGACAGGAAAAAACAAAAATGATTCTGATTGCTCCAGACTGGCCTCGCCAACACTGGTACCTGCTCCTACGCAATATGTCGCACCTTCCTCCATGATACCTGCCTCAGACACCTTACCAACTGTCTCAGCAGAACTATCAAATTCTGCTCACTCAGCTCCAAACTCTGAATCTTGCAGCATGGCTAATCAACTAATTTTACCAGTTACATCTCTCAGCAAACCTGTGATGGATGTGGTTTTGAAGGCTATAAGGCCTAGTACTAGAAAATCTTATGCTGCCAAATGGAAAAGATTCTGTGCCTGGAACCAAGCACAAGGAATAAGTACAGCAATTCCCAATATTCCTCAGATTCTGCAATACTTAACTGAGATGCTTCATAAGGGCCTATCTTTTTCTTTCAGAAAACTCCATGCCTCTGCCATTTCAGCTGATTACAACACAGAGCCTCCCCTCTTTTCTCATCCTCTGCTAAAGCAGTACCTCAGACGGGTCAAAATTTTAAGACCTCCAAGGAGAGCACTGACTCCTGCATGGGACCTCAATTTTGTTTTGGAAAAATTTACTCTACCTCCTTTTGAGCCAGCTGCTACTGCAGACCTAAAATTTCTCTCTTGGAAAACAGCTTTTCTTTTAGCAGTCGCTTCATCTAGAAGGATTTCAGAACTATAGGCTCTTATGGCAGTGGAGCCTTTTATTATTTTTTACCCAGACAGGGTGGCTCTCAGGACCAATCCATCCTTTATGCCTAAAGTGGTATCTAGTGTGGTCCTTAATCAGACCATTCATCTGCCAACTTTCTTCCCAAATCCACAGAACAAGGGTGAGTGGATTCTGCATTCATTGGATGTACACAGACAACTAAGATTCTACTTAAACAGGACTAAATCTCCAATAAAATCTGAACAATTACTGGTAGCATTTGCTGCAGGGGCAGAGGGAAAGGCTATTTCAAAGCAGACTATTTCCAAATGGATAAGCCATTGTATTCATTTTTGCTATATGCACCATGGTAAACCTGTCCCCAAGGGGATCAGATCTCATTGCACCAGGGCTGCGTCTACCTCTGCAGCCTTTCTCAGAGGGGTTCCTACTAGAGACATTCTAGAAGCTGCTACCTGGAGCTCAGTTTATACGTTCACCAAACATTATCATTTACCTCTCTTCTCTAAATCCAGAGCAGGCATTGCCACTGCTATCCTGCAGGGCCTTATAGCTGCTCCTAATGCTGTATAAATCCATCCTCCCAACCATAGCTTTGGTATTCTACCCAAATGTAATGACTGCAACAGTGAAACACGAAGAGCATAGTACAGTTGTGTACACTTACCATAAATGTAGATGTGTGAGTGTATTCACTGTTGCAGTCCTGTTTACCCTCCCTCCAGCCCCCTGTTTTTTCTCTAACTATACATCTCATTTATGTTACTTTCTTTAAAAGCCTTTTTGGTGTATTTGCTTTTGTTTGGAGGTGTATGTTTTGTGTTTTCATTCTACATATATATATATATATATATATATATATATAAAACCTGACATCTGGGGCAAGAAAAACTGATGTAATGGCATTAGCTGCATGTTTTATACCCCTGATGACCTGACATCATGGAAGAAGGGACAGCGACTGATGCAGGACCCAAGACTTTCTTAATCAGGCCGACTGAGGGCAACCTGCCAGCAGATTATCCAAATGTAATGACTGCAACAGTGAATACACTTGAACATCTACATTTGTGGTAAGTGTACACAACTGGACTTTTCATCTATTAAGCCCCTGCTAAAACTAATAAGGGAACCAGAACTTGTCATAGATTTGAAATGTATGACTATCCATAAAATGGCCCCAGTGGTCATTAGCCAGTACACACATATGAACCTATATGCAGTTCTTCCCTTTCCTAACAGCCCTTAAATTACTGAAACTCTCTGCTGAATGCCAGACTCTGGACTTGCGGGTGAGCATCAATAGGTCTGTAATTATATAGAATTTTAATTTTAATACAAACCTGATTTTATCCTTTACCCTTGATACACCATCAATCAATGATACCATAAGTAACAATTGGCATATTATTGTGGATGATCCCATAACTAGTAGTATTTTATGGGAGTCACCTACTTTTATTAATAGAAGGAGTAAGAATCTAAAAACTCACTTTGAAAAAAATACCAGAAAGGAAGTAAATGCTACATTGCAAATCAAAGGTATTTTTTCTTGTAATAAGTGTAGTCTGTGCAAATGTATTTCTAATTGTCCCTCACTTCATTGCGTTAACACTGATAGGAGTTATTGGGCCCCTAAATATTGCAGTTATGACTCACATAATGTGATGTATGTAGTCAAATACTTCCATTGTTGAAAAATATTATAACACATTTGTATTTGTATTAGGTGTACCTCATATTTCCCCAGCTGCTACTAATTAAAGTATTTTCTTGAGCTGCAGCTTCAGTCAGCCACACTTAGATATGATTTAACTAATGTTTGCCACCCATGCAAAATGTGTCACCTATCTCTATAGTACAAGACACTTTGGATATCTAACAACAGACCCCTCACATATTCCAAATACACACACATCAAAGAAATAAACCATTATGTCTTTAATCAGTACCCAGTTTGATATTCAGAATTTCCCAATTTCATGTCTAAGCAGGTTTTATCTTAAGATACCAGTGGCCCATATTTAACCTCTGATAAAAGTTTGTCCCTACCCTGTAACTCCCTGTCAAAGACCCAGCATTTTTTTAATATTCAGGCTTGTTCTGGCCTTTTCAGACCGGTATACTCCCTGACCTAATTGCATACATGTATGTACTTTCAGAGTAATCTGTTTATAGGTCTCTTGGGTGTTTTGTTGGTCACCGGTGCAAAAAAAAAAAAAACAGAACACATAAAGCATTAATCCAGCAGAATGTAACATACTTGTACAGTGAAAATGCCCTTTAAAATGGTGACTGATATGCATATTGTACATTTGCTACACATTTAACATTTTGCCCTGATATGGATAGCCTGAATAGGCCAGGATAACTAAAATGATATTCAGAGTATTACAAATAATCTATGTATGAGTGCCAAATCTCATAAGCAGAGATTAAAACTCAAAATATTGTGTAAACCATTTAATTTATTTTTGCAAAAAATATGCACATATATGTATTGATACTTATTGTTTGGATTTATGTATTATCATCTAAATTGGATCTGGTTCTGTATGTTTTACACCACCTCACTCCAAAGTGGACAAAGCAGTTTTAAAGGTCAAAGTAAGGCATGTCCTGATATTTGTGAGGTTTCAGTTTACATTCCCAAGAAAATGTCTTTGGAAAATAGAAGACTGCAAATGGGCTTATTTCCATACTTTTGTGTTCTTCTGTCTTGTAGGCATGGTTGTACGAGAAACTCGTATCGAGGTTTCTAGACAACAGGTTGAAGAGCTGTTTGGTCTAGATGACTACTGGTGCCAGTGTGTGGCATGGAGTTCGACAGGCACAACCAAAAGTAAACGGGCCTATGTTCGCATAGCATGTAAGTACACAGTAGGGTTGCTTACCATCTCTGACCACAGAGAGGTGGAAATTTGTTTCATTATGTTCTATTAATCAAGTCTGTCACTTTATCTTGAATATTTTGAATGTTGTTTACTTATTTACATATTGTTTTACTCTATCTAATTAAGCCCCATTATAGACAGATGCTTGTTTTCTTTGTTAAAATGAAGAAAAGTGATTGGAGATCTATTCTATGTATTAATTTTATCTGTAAAATTTTTTTGACAAAATCCTGCAATTTAAAGATAACAGTTCCATTCCTAGTTGATTTAGAGATTGTTTCATCTTGGAAATTAGTAAGTTGGTTATGTGTTATTGTTAAATTAAACAGTTGACAGTGAAAAGAACTATAAAGGGGAAGCTGCATGTTTGTTATTGTCCTCTGCGATGCTTAAAAGCTGTAGTATATCCTATGTGTTCCTGATTTATTAGCTTCTAAAGGTGAACACATTTCATGGATTTGCTTTTCCCCAAGGTACAATTATTATAGAGGTTATATTAAGGAAGTGGGGTTCAAGAGGGAAATTACCCTTGTGGGCTCATGGAGGATTTTAAACTTCATATAAAAACTGAAAATGTAATTCCATTTTAAATTCTGCTTTTTATATTCAACTGGAGTTCCCATTTAGATTGTTCACACCCCTGCCTTAGAATGTTGTCACAAGTAATTCATCAGTAACAGGCTTTCAGAGTAACAGGAGACCTGATTACTGGCCTAAAGATCCAGTTTACCAGGTGGTAGAGGATCTGTATCAGTTTGTCAAAGGTTCATTTCTGCAAACCACTGAATGTTCACTTCAGCGAATGTTCACATTGAAAAAACATTTAAACAGGGAAAGGAAACAGCTGGCCAACACTATGACTGTAACACACACTGCAGTATGTCAAACCCACCCAAGTGGGGGGCTGTGACCAACCCCCCCCCCCCCAGTATATATACCAATGCCAAGATCTCACTACAGTGGGGAAAAGGGCAAATTTCTGCTGCTGGCCAACTGCTCCTTTTCTCTATGTAAATCTTTTGTGGATGTGAACATTCGCTGAAGTGAACGTTCAGTGGTTTCGGGTCAATGATGAAAGGTTCGCTGAAATGAACCTTTTTCAAATTAATATAGACTCTGTGGTAGTGACCTACTTGCCATAAGGTAACATGAGTATAGATTTTGTGGAGCACTTAGTGTCGGCTGCAGCTTCAGTCATAATCCTTATTGTACAAGCTGGCTTGAATCGGGGGGGGGGGGGCATCCTCTTGAGCTACGACTTATGTTGATTTATGTGCCACAGGGATGGCCCTACAGGTGGAACAGAAGAGACAGCTAATGGCTGTCTTGCTTTTACTCTATGAAGGGAGAAAAAGCATCCTTTTCTGCCAAACTGATACCAAAGAAAGTAAGTACCATGCACAGCACAGCACATACTTTTGAAAAATGTTGTGCCATGAGATGTGCTAGAACTGAAATAAAAAATGACACATTTACCATGATTTGTGGATCTATGTTTCCGGATGTTTTTTTTTCTCCTACTTGGTGTTTGTTTATGCATTTATTTGTTTGTTTTGGTTAAGCCTTTCATTTCAGAAGTGTTTTTTTTCCAATACTGGAAAGGTATTCTGTTCAGAAACATGCACCATCTGAGATGAGGGGGTCTACTCTTTGTAAGATGGTGAACAAGTTGGTATAGTAACAAAAATCCTAGCTATAACCCTTGCACAGCAGAGTTATTGACATACAAATGCCAGACCAATGATGTGAAAACTGCTGTGTCACACTTATGAGTGGGATACATGCATGCACTTATCCTGCACTTAAATTTGTCATGTCATGGGTCACCTTAAATAGAAGCACACATGTGGAAACATATGTGCTCTTCATGTACTATCTGTATGTCACAAATGAACCTTAAATAGGGACATGCATGTGGGAACATATGTAGTCACCCTGCACTGAAATATGTCATATCATGGGTATACCTTAAATAGCAGCATGCATGTGTGGGATATATGTACTCTTCCTGCACTGAAATCTGTTATAACATGGGTGTACCTTAAATATGAACATGTATGTGTGAACATATGTACTCACTGTGCATTGAAATCAGTCATGTCATGGGTGTACCATAAATAGGGACATGCATGTTTGAAAATGTACTCATCCTGCACTGAAGTTTGTCATGTCATGGATGTACCATAAAAAGGGACATGCATGTGTTAACATAATTACTCATCGTCTGCAGAAATCTATCATGTCATGGTTGTACCTTAAATATGGACAGGCATATGAGACATATGTACTCATCCTGTACTGAAATCTGTAATGCCTTGGGTGTACCTTAAGTACAGACATTCATGTAGGGTCATATGTTCTCAGCCTGCACTGAAATCTCTGTCATTGTGTTCTTTACATAGGAGCATGCTTGTGGGAACATATGTACTTTTCATGGACTAAAATCTGTATGGTGTGGGTGGACCTTAGGAACATATATGTGTGAGATTTATGCACTCTTCCTACATTGATATCTGTATGTCATCGGTGTATAGGGAAATGCACGTTGGAATATATGTACTAACCTTCCACTGAAATCCATATTTATTTATTTATTTTATTTTACATTTGTTGACCGAGATAGTGCGACTGGATATATGTCCATTTTCAGCGGAGGCCCGGGGAGAAAAGCTCCAGAAAACACAGCTAGAATAACAGACATGAGACAGACATATTACAAAGCTCTCTAGTAGGTACTCATAATATATACAGTGTGTAATAGTATACAAAAACAACAGGTTGCAGCAAGCTATTATGAACAAGAGATGCATACAATATTAATTTAAATAAGGCATTGAATAAGTAGTGATTAATCAGGGTTAGTACAGGGACAAAGCCAGCGCTCTTTAAAATACTGTTTGAGGCCTTTTTTGAAGAGACTTAAAGAAGGTTCGAGGGTAAGGTTAGATGGAAGTGAATTCCAAGTTTTACCAACAACATTGGCAAACAGGGAGTCGCCGGATGAGTTAATAGCTTTGAGGGTTTGGACCAACAGTTTATTGGATGATTGTAGTTGCCTTGAATTACTGTTTGGCTTTATGATATTTTTGAGTGCCAGTGTATTTTCATGGTGGTACAGAATTGTGTGTGCTACTATAAGCTGATTGAACAGAAGTAGGCTAGGCAGTTCTAGCCACCTGAGAAGACTGAGGTTTTGACAGTGATGTGTCCTATATGTTGAGCCTATGGCAAATCTGGCAATGTGGTTGTAAGAGTGAGAGAGCTTACTAAGTTCAGTTTTGCTCAAACTGGAGAGTATGGGGGAGGCATATAGCAGGGTAGAGAGTAGGTATGAGCGGGCGATTGCAGTTCTAGCTAATGGAGTTAGAAAAAGTTGTCTTCTATATAATGAGCCAAGCTTCTTATTAATGTTTTTTATAGTTTTATTGATATGCAGATCACATTTGGGATTATTGTCCACTATTACTCCTAAAACCTCAGTATGGTCATCTGGAGAGATAGAGGTACTGTTGTTGGATGTTATAGAGAAGGATAATGGGGTGGATCTACTGGTGGGGGTAAAGAGGAGCAGTTTAGTTTTGTTGGGATTTAACAACAGATGGTGATTAGAGAGCCAACTTTCAACTGTGTTAAATGTGTTTTGTGTTAAGGCCTCATATGCCATGAGTGTGCCTTAAATAGGGACATGCATGTTGGAACATACATTCTCTTCCTGCACTGAAACTTATATGTCATGGGTGCACCTTTAAATAGGGACATTCATGTGCAAACATCTGTACTCTTCATAAACTGAAATCTGTATGTTATGGGTAGACCTTAAATAGAGACATGCATGTGTGGAATATATGCCCTGTTCCTGCTCTATGTGTATAACATGGGTGTACCTTAAATAGGGACATGAATGTGAGAACATATACCCTCTTTCTGTGTTGAAATCTGTACATCATGGTGGTACATAAATAATGGGGTTTACTATCATAAATTCGAAAATCAGAATAAAACATGTCTGCATTTTCGAATTTATACATTGGAAATGAACATTTCCGAATTAACCTAAAGTCGAAAACAGCTGTATATTGTCGAAAATGTCGCTCGCGACATTTACGGCAATACACAGCACTCCCACCCGTCCCGTAACTACCTACCTAGCCTAAACACATAGCCTAACCCCCCCCAACTTAATATTCCAACTCCGAGATCGCACTACAGTGAGGAAAGGGATGTATTTCCCTAACCACACTGTACCGAGATCCCCCTCACATGAGTGAACGTTAGAATTGCGAATGCACAGTCCATTCGCAATGGTAACGTTCGCTCACATCACCTGCCGAAATATGAAGTATTCGAACATCTGTTGTTCGAATAC
>NC_056748.1:1014282135-1014297135 GCF_019279795.1 Protopterus annectens | reverse complement strand
CAAAAATAAGAGGATAATCGGGTAAGTTCTGCAAAACTAAAGAAACTTACCTGATTATACTTTTATTTTGTCTGTCCCAGCTCTCCCAGATGAAAAAGTCTCCCGGTTTCTTTTTTTCTTTTCAATAAATAAATAAATAAATAACGCAATGGAGATCTTCCTTTCTCCATTGCTACCTTTGCACAGCACTGATGTACTGCATAAGCATGGGAACACAAGTCCCATGCACAGTACATCAGAAAAAGCCCCAGGATACTAGAAAAATGTGGAAGGGCACCACTCGGCCACACCAGTCGTGGGTAAATGCTGCATTATCCACAACCAGCTGTGGGTTATTGTTTAAGTATGTTATTTCATTTATGTGGCGGACTTCGTTTTCTTATTCAGCAAATTGGTTGTACCAGTCATCTAAAAAAGAAGCTAGACCACATTATTAAATGATACTGCATATCAGCATGGTATATTATGAAGTACGCCTCATAAGTGTACATAGCCTCCCTTGTGTGTTCTTTTCTTAGGGTATCAGGAAGAAAAAGTGGCAGTGAGACACTTTAAATATTGCTACATCAATCAAGATGACTCATTTGGGAAGAACAGATAAATTTAAGCCAAATATAGTATCATAATCAGCATATATTAAGAAAATTGAACAGTGTTTCACTGCAAACAAAATTCTCAAAAATAAGTATGTGATGACATTAATCAATTTGAAGAGTGTGCTCCCATATGTATTACACCAGAGCCTTACGCATCTGATGAAACTAAAAGTTCAAAACTGTAAAATCAAGCCACTAAAATGTTAAAATGACATCTGTAATCAAGCCATTGATAATAGTGGAAAGATATTGTGGCTCCCTGTTGAAATGTTGGCACTCAAAATGCCAAGTGCTGAAATGGCAAAAAAACAAACAAAAAAAAAAAAAAACAGGAAACACAGGAGAAGAGGGAATCTCAAAAATTGTCCTCTTTAAAACTTCTTTTTGCAGGGGGCAAGTGTTGCCTGATGGGCTGAAGTCTGAGCTCTTTTAAAGCATGATATAAGAGGTTTTGCATATTTTTCTTTAGAGCCTGTGCCTAAGTTATGGGCTTAGTGATGTGTTGTGGATGTATGATACTTACTAATTGTGGGCTGTTGTTAGAGTTTTGTCTCCATGTTTCTTAAATATTTAATTTCTTTCAGGCTATGCTATCAATTGGTAGAAGCAGTAAATAGCTGACAAATAAAAGGCAGTTGCTACATTGCCTAAGATCACCTAACACAATCAGACTGGCCAGCAGTGGGGTGAAAACCGACCGTTAAACCATGTTGCAGGAGAATGAAGGACAAGGGCTTGTTGTAGTACTCAAGGGTTTGAGGGAAATGTCTGTAGAAGATCTTTAAGATTTATGCATGAAGTATTTAGGATGATAATCTGGTCAGGTTAGATAAAGGCTAATCTAGCAGTACTTAGTGAGAAGACAGAATTACGTTTTCCAGGAGTGATGCTCGGTGGTGATTCACCTGATTGACAGCTGCCTGTCTACTACTGAATACATTTTCACTCAGCCAGGAATGAATGTCCCTTTGTTCCTTCTCTCACCAGAAGCAAAACAGTTGCACTAATTCCATGCTGTTTTTTTTTTTTTTGAGAAACAGTTGACAAGCTTTTTGGCAATCAGCAGTCTCATCCAAAATGTTTTATGGGTCTGTAGGCTTGTTGCAGCCTTCTCCTGGTAGATGCCCTGGAAAGTATGTACAACAGCTCAGTGCAAGAGAGCTAAGCTGCACAATGGTCCAAAGCCAAACCAGTCAGGGAAATCCCATAAATATACTGCCCAGTCAGAGATAGCCTGGAATCAATGTTCACATGTTCCTCCTCTCTCCTTGAGAATATTATAAAAGCAACAATTAAACAAAAAAAGTTGCAAACGAGCTTCCTAGTCAAATGAAAACACAGTACAGTTTTCTTTATTATCACCCAAAACAAGTTAAAAACTAAAACTGCTAAATAAGTAATTTGTTCTGACTCATAACACTTGCATTCTTTTTGTGCGTCTCTGCCTGGTTTTATTTTTAGCAGCACAAGCATCAATCCCAATCTGGATCCTAAGAAGCAAGTTTCAGGCTTTCGATTGATTAGTAGTCTCTAGGAAGGCTTGCAAATAATATCTCTGTGTTCCGTCTGTCACTGGGATCAAAACGAGTTAATAATCCCAAGTTGGTTCCTGAGAAGTGTTTGTAGGCTGCCAGTAATTAATAGACTTACTCAGATGTTTGTGATTTTAAAAGGAGGATGGAAGATAATAGTTTAATATTCTGTGCATTGCATTTTAACAGTCAAATGGAAGGGTCTTCCCTAGTGTGGACTTCTAATGCCCTTCCAAAGTCAAATGTACAGGGAAAGGGTGGAAGGGTAGAAAACTTAGTCTCATAATAGCAGCAGACACAGGCCATGGCAGTAAAAAAAAAAATTAAAATCTCTTCCTGTTATGCTTAGTATAAATATTAAATGCTATTTCTCAGCTCCCCCACAAGTCACCTAAACTTAATCTATATGCAGTCAGAGCAGAGAACAGATAATAAATATTTGCTAACTTGCCATAAATAATTACTTTTACAATACCAGGGAAAGCATAAATTTAAAATAAATGCAATGAAAAACACATTTAAGATAAATTTCAACAAAAAAATCAAAATAATAGAAATAATGCAAACTTCACAGCCTTAAATTTAGGATTCCAAAATAATCTGACAACAGTAGCAGTCACAGGTAAGTGGCAGCTCCAAAACAGTAAACCAAATGTGGCTGTCATACCGTGACAGAAACAATACTTGCAAAAGTTTTAGCAAGACAGGCATGCAAAAGACAGATTATTCAATGTGTCTGATTCAGTGATTCTTCAACATATGAGAGAAGGAGGAACCAAGTGCATTGCAGGTATGATAACTGGGTGGGTAGGTCCCAATAAAGCTTTATTGGCCTGAATACATCCACAAAGACTTAAAAAGAATAAGTAAAAAGTCACAGACATTCGGAAGCCATATAGCTGAAACACGATGTGTGAAAACTCTAGCTTGGCTAGGTTTTTCTTGTAGTTTTCACTGTGTGCTTAGAGGGACACCAGTTATCTTAGATGAATGGACTCAGAAATACTTTTTACCTTACAATTACTGCTACTCATAATAATAATGTATTCTGAAGCAGTAAAGAAGACAGTAATGTGGTACTCTGAGCTTTGGCATTCAGCATTCTACCAGTACCAAGCATGTATAAAAACAAGTTGTGCTGCAGGATAAAATGTTACAGTACATGAATGCAGTATCCAGATAATAAAGTCTGCCTTGAGATTATACATGGGGAGGGATTCACAGACAAATTGCCTATTACTAAAAGCCACACAGAGCAGCCAATGCTTGTCCCAATTCATAGTCCTTATGTCAGCTATAAGCTGTAAAATGGCACCATGCAAACTGCATATTAAATCCTTGGCTCTGTAGCACAGGGAAATAAAGCCATGACTGTGATTGCACAGACTTTTAGTGGCATATCAGGGTTTCAAAAAGCTGGTCAGGAGAGAATGGACAATGAGAGGCTTATGATTTAAATATCCAGAAAGGAGGAGGTGGCCATAATTACTCCTTTGCAAGATGAGGCTTGCATGACAACAAGGGCCATTACTGGAAGGATCTTGGCTTGGTGCACCAAAGCCAGTGATGGTAGCCCTGGGAGAAACATTGTGAAGTACTAATGTATCCTGGAATAATGTAGGAGGTCTCCACTTTGGTGTAGGTGCTCATGTCAGCCAGAAGGGGGTGAGGTTGGGGCCATTACAGAAATGATGTATAGCCAGTGCTCTCACTAACAGAGGCCTGCAAGGGGGGGGGGGGGGGGGATAGCGCCAAGTAGATGTTCTTCGTGTTTTACTGTTGCAGTCATTACATTTGGGTTATCTGCTTGCAGGTAGCCCTCAGTCAGCCTGATTAACAAAGTCTTGGGTCCTGCATCAGTTGCTGTCCCTTCTTCCATGATGTCAGTTATCAGGGGTATAAAACATGCAGCCGACGCCATTACATCAGTCTTTCTTGTTGTGTGGTGCCCGAAGCAGAAGCAGTTCGCAAGTGCCGGTCGGCCGACTCCTGAAAATTTCGTTTTCGAGTTTCAGAACCGAAGTCTTTAACTAAAACTAAGTACCCTGTTGGGGAAACTTTTTCTTGCTCCTTACCGATGTCAGCAAAAGTTAATAATTGCATTACTTGTGGTAAGCAAATATCTCATAAAGATTTTCATTCGTACTGTATTTCTTGCCTAGGCCCTGACCACGACGTACCTTGCTGTCAGTTTTGTGCTTTATTTAATCAGCGCACTATCCATTGTCAGTATATTTTTGCCTCTAAATATTTCGGTTCTCGGTTTAATTATCCAGAAATGTCGTCAGTTAGCGATTCGATTACTGAGATTCCAAAAAAACGCAAAGATAAAGACAGAGACAGGCCGCCGAGGTCCAAAACTGCCGATGATGCTTCTCCTAAGCCATTCGGCAGTTCACTGGTACTCAGTGAGGCGCTTTCGCAGCCCCTGATACCTACTACTTCTGATTTGCAGGCCTCTACTGAGACCCATTCAGAGTCCGGTATGCCACGAGATGCTTCAACTATGGAACCCGCGGATGTCTCTACCTTGGATGGGTCCGGAGCTGCTGTGCAGGCACCAGCTTCTGAGGGTGTATTCAGGCCTATGGACTTGCATATTAAACCAACGCTTCCATCTTCACTTAGGCCTAAATCTCGAACCATGTCTAAAAAAATGACGCCCAGGCCACATGCTCAGGCCTCTATGCCTAAAAAACAAATGAAAAGAAGGGCTGAAGATCTAATAACTCTAATCAGGTATAGCCAACCCCCCCCCCCCTTCTTAGAGGCCTAGGACTGAAGTTGTTTATGAATCTTCTGACCAGGATTCTGTTTTTTTCTGATTCTTCTGATGATCTGGATTTGCCTTTATCTACTTATGAGGATTCTGATGCAGAGGACTCTATTCCCTCTGCTTCCCCTCCAGAGGATTTCTCTTTTGGTGAAACCTTACATACATTAAGGGAGCATTTCCACTGGGAAAGCCGGGATTTTTCTGATTCAAAAAAGAGGCTTAGGGATTTCCTTCTCCTACCTCAGCATAGGCCTTTAGCTGTTCCTCCTGTACTAGACATTGTTTTTGATGCTTTTTTGCAATCTAGTTTGGCCCCTGATTCCATGCTTCATTCTCCCAGAAAACCTGACAGATACTACAGGGTCCCTGAGTCACACAAGTTCCTTTTTAAAAATCCTATTGCGGCTCTAGAGACTGCTTCTCAGGGGCCCAAGGGCATTAAGGCTTCTACTACTAAAAATCCCACCCCTTCTGATAGTGACTCCAGGGTGCTGGATAGATGGGGTAAGAAGGTTTACACTTCTGCAACCTTGGCCATTAGGGCTTTAAACTGCCAGTTTCATATGTTAAAGTATCAGCAACATGTTATTGGACTGCTTAAACAGAAAATGATGTTGATTCCTGATTGTGTGGAAAATAAAGAATTACAGGATTTAATGCATTCTGCTGAACCAGTTGGAAAACATACTTTGCAATGTGGTTTTGATTAATTAGAGGCCTCTTGCAGGGCTGCTGTTACTGGGTCAGTACTCAGAAGGCATGTTTGGCTTAAGGAGCAATCTTTACCTGATTATGTTAAAGCTAAATTATTGGATGCTTCCTTAAATCAGGACCACCTGTTTGGCAACAAGGCTGAGGAAGTTCTTAAAAAGGTGGAAGATAAAGCTAAATCTATGCAAACTGTTAAAGATTTCTTAAAAGTTCAGCCTCCTAGATTTAGTAGGCACTGGCCCTATAACAATTGGTCCTTTCCAGCCCCTTCCAGGTCTTCTCAAGCCAAACCCAGACACAGCAGGAACACCAAGTTTCAGTCCCAGGGGACACACTAAGCAGTGGGAGGCCTCCACTTCCAAGTCTGGGAATAATAAGACTCCCCCTATGGTAAACTGTCTCAATGACTTCCTTTTAAAATTTCCAAGCACTTATCAACTGACTGCCCTTTTGGGGGGAAAGATTGCTCTTCATGCAAGGAATTGGGAACTCATTACCCAGGACAAATGGGTTTTAAATATAGTGTCCCAGGGATACAGATTTCACTTCCACACATTGCCAACACCAAGTGGGTGGCCAGACCTACCCCTAAATCAGTGAGCAGAGGCCCAAAAACAAGTACTTTCTCTCTTAATCATGGGGGCTATTCCATTGGTACCAGACGAGGAAAAGGGACAAGGTTTCTACTCGAGACTTTTCCTGGTACCAAGAAAAGACAATTCATGGTGTCCTATCCTGGACCTGTCTACTCTAAACACCTTTTTGGAGATTCCAAAATTAGAGATGCTGACTCTTCACCAGTTACTTCCTATGCTAGGCAAAGATGCCTGGTTGGCAACACTAGATTTAAAAGAAGCATACCTGCACATCCCAATCAGGGAATCTTGCAGAAGATACCTTCATTTCAAAGCAGGCTACACACACTGTCAGTTCTCTGCACTGCCCTTTAGCTTATCTACTGCACCCAGGGTATTCACAAAGTGCCTAGCTCCAGTTATTGCATTTTGCAGGCAGAGAAATATTCAAATATACCCATACCTGGACGATTGTCTAATTCAGGCAGAAAGCCAGGACATACTTTTGAATCATCTGGCCTTTGTACGAAGGGTTCTAACCTGTGTGGTCACACCATAAACAAAAAGAAATCTCACCTGGTAGCCTGTCAATAAATTATTTTCCTGGGAGCTAGCTTGAATACAACTTCCCAGATGGCTTACCTCATGCCAGAGAAACAAATTCATTTGACAACCTACTTCAAACAAGTGGCCACAAAAACCCTGCTATCTGCAAGACAGATACTGCAAGCCTTGGGGTTCATGGCCTCCTGCATTCTTCTAATTCCATATGCAAGATTGCATATGAGGAAACTACAGTGGTATCTAAAAAGCCTATGGTGTCAACATTCCCAGGATCTAGAAGCAATGATTCCTATCATACCTTGCCTACGCCTAGAGTTCCTTTGGTGGGAAGAGGCCTGACACTAAAACAAGGGACTACCTTTCACACCACCCCTTGCCGCCCAAACCCTAACAACAGACGCATCAGACTATGCATGGGGGGCTCACCTGGCAGGGAAGTGCATTCAGGGCAAATGGAACCCAAGTCAAATGCACCTGCATATCAATCAAAAAGAAATGTTAGCTGTACAGAATGCTCTGACGGCCTTCAAGGACCACATTCTTCCAGGACAACTAATGGTAAAGACGGACAACACCATTGTTATGTGGTACATAAACAAGCAGGAGGGTACACATACTTACCCCCTCTGCAGACTAGCCACGGCATTGTGGAACACAGCCTTGAGCTACCAAGTGCACCTACAAGCTCAATTCCTGCCAGGTAAATTAAATACACTAGCAGACTGACTAAGCAGAAACCTCATGGACCTACATGAGTGGAAACTGGAGCCAAGGATGTTCAACATGTTGACAAACAAATGGGGGAGCCCAGATCTAGACCTATTTGCCTCTCCCCAGAACTACTAATTGGACATATTTTGCACAAGGACGCCCCACAAACAAGCCTGGAAAGTGTATGCTCTGTCCTTCAGCTGGAAAAACCTATCAGTCTATGCCTTCCCACCTCTGCCTCTGCTCTCCAAAGTACTACTAAAAATCAAACAGGACAAACCAAGGATGATTTTGATTGCTCCGGACTGGCCATACCAACACTAGTACCCCCTCCTGTGCAGTGTGTCACGGTTATCCCCATGGCACCTGCCTCAGACTCCTTCCCTATTGTCCCAGCAGGAGAACCAGATTCTGCACCCTCAGCTTCTAACACTGAACCTTGCAGCCTGGCTAATTACCTAATCTCTCCTGTAAACCTGTGATAGATATAATTTTAGAGGCAAGGAGGCCTAGTACTAGAAAATCTTATACTGAAAAATTTTAAAGATTCTGTGCCTGGAACCAATCTCAAGGGATGAGCATAGCAGCGCCCAATTTACCTCAGATTTTACAATACTTAACTGAGATGCTTCACAAGGGCCTGTATTTTTCCTCCATTAAAATCCACCCCTCAGCCATTTCAGCTCATTATAACACAGAACCTCCCCTCTTCTCTCATCCACTGCTCAAGCAGTTCCTCAGAGGGGCCAAAAATTTGAGACCACCTAGCAGAGCTCCAACCCCTGCCTGGGACCTTAACTTTGTTTTGGAGAAACTCACTCTACCTCCTTTCGAGCCAGCTGCTACTGTGGACTTAAAATTTCTTTCTTGGAAAACAGCTTTTTTTTAGCAATCACTTTAGGTAGAAGGGTGTCTGAATTACAGGCCCTTATGTCAGTGGAGCCTTTCATCATCTTTCATGCAGACATAGTGTCCCTCAGAACCAATCCATCCTTCATGCCCAAGGTGGTATCCAGTGTGGCTCTTAATCAGTCCATTCATTTGCCAACCTTCTTTCCCAATCCACAGAACAAAGGGGAATGGATACTGCATTCCTTAGATGTGCACAGACAACTTAGATTCTACTTGGACAGGACTAAATCTCAAAGTAAATCTGAACAACTGCTGGTGGCATTTGTTGCAGGGGCAGAGGGGAAGGCTATTTCAAAGCAACCCATTTCTAAATGGATAGGCCACTGCATTCATTTCTTCTATAAGCACCATGGAAAACCTATCCCCCAGGGGATCAGACCTCACTCTACCAGGGCTGCATCTACCTCTACAGCCTTTCTCAGAGGCGTCCCTAACAGGAACATCCTAGAAGCTGCTACCTGGAGTTCTGTACATACTTTACTTTTACCAAGCATTATCATTTGCCAGTTTTCTCTAAATCCAGAGCTGGCTTTGCCACTGCAGTCTTGCAGGGCCTTATAGCTGGTCCTAATGCTATTTAAATTCCTCCTCCCAACCATAGCTTTGGGAATCTACCTAAATGTAATGACTGCAACAGTGAAACACGAAGAACATAGTACAGTTGTGTACACTTACCATAAATGTAGATGTTTGAGTGTATTCACTGTTGCAGTCCAGGTTACCCTCCCTCCAGCCCCCTAACTTCTTTTGGTTATACCTCTACTTTCCTTTACTATGCTTAAAAGCTTTTTAGTGTATTTGCTTTATTGTTAGAGGTATATCATTGTACTTTTATATTTAATTGCTTCCCATTTGGGGGGCACCTGACATCTGGGGCAAGAAAAACTGATGTAATGGCGTCAGCTTCATGTTTTCCACCCTGACGACCTGATGTCATGGAAGAAGGGACAGCAACTGACGCAGGACCCAAGACTTTGTTAATCAGGCCGACTGAGGGCTACCTGCAAGCAGATAACCCAAATGTAATGACTGCAACAGTGAATACACTCGAACATCTACATTTATGGTAAGTGTACACAACTGTACTTTCTACAGCCTGGGGGCAAATACTGTTCATCCTGAAACATGGACACTGCTAGTCTAGTGGGGGAGAAGCCAGAAGTCATCCTGTTGGGACAAGGACACTACCCCAGGACAGTTTCCCTGGCTGTTTGACAGTTCCATGTCAACAATTCTCACTCAGGTGCAGGTTGGACTCCTTGCGTCTGAGAGTGAATGGGTATGAAACCTATTGGAAGAAGGCTTATTGACCAACAGACATGGAGGGAAAAGCAAATAGAGGAAAAAAAATACATTTTAAGGAACTACTGCTTCCTCAAGGCACATTTAAGTAATGGAAAATGCTGTGCTTAATCGAAAAACAAAAGAAAATAAAAAAAATGTAGTAATGTTTAAAATTAGATATGATTTTTTTCCCTACCACAAGAGCACCCAGGGTGGTACAATTTTAACACAGGGAATAATAATAGAGATTTAAAGGTTATCTTACACAATAGCCCTTTTCCTAAATGTAATACACTCCGAGTGAGTGACAGTGAACCGTACCAACCCTTTCAGAGGCAATGAGACCTTCTAGCTGTGCCTCAGAATACTTGCTGGCGTTCCTGTGTTATCTAGTACCAAATACCCTGTGTAGTATTATCACTTGGTGCAAATACCCTGTGTAGTATTATCACTTGGTGCAGTGCACTTTAGTAGTGCTTTGAGTGATCATTGTTGTCTTATGATAAATTAATAGTTAGTCCTTAAAATTGCTACTAAATATTTATTTCTAGATGTCTAGAACAAAGTTGGTCTGGGAGATACTTTGAAGTACATACTGTATCATTTTGTTAATGTGCTTATATTGTTATTTAGGAGCTACTGTTGAGAAGAATTGCTCAAAATGAAATCACTTGTTCAGTTATAATGTGTTTTATGGTTCCTTCAGTAACTTTGAAAACCAAGCACACTTTTCATTAAATTGTTTAAGGATGTGACTTTGTTTAGATAACTTGTGTTCTAATCTTTGTGTGTGTTCATAGGTTGATAAGTTTGTACTAGGCTATCAGCTCTAGGGCCTATACAAGCCTAGCCAAACAATTCCCCGGATATTTCTTCCCACAGTATTTACTTCCCTGGACACCTGTCTAGCAGGGCGACTGATGTGATCTCTGGGGTGAATTTCCTATCTCCCATCCAATCATCAAGGTTCCTTTTGAAGATGGCAAAGGAGGCACTCTGCTTGACATGTATGGGCAGTCTATTCCAGAGTATGGGGAGTCTCTGGGTCAGGAACCTATCACTCCAGCATGTTTTGTTCATTGTGATAGCAAGGTTTAGATCCCTGGAGAGTGTGGCTCTGAGGGATTGGGATTTATTTAAGTGGTGCATGTCCAAAAGCTCAGGGTTTGACATGGCCATGTATGTTAAGCAGAGATCGCCTCTGAGTAGATGATATGCGACAGAGTATAGCTGGAGTTTTTTAGACGGTCAGCATAGGGCATCTGCTTTAGGCCTGTGATTCTTTTAGTGAGGTATTTCTGCAGCCTTTACAGCTGTTGCAGATGTTTTGTGAGGTACATACCAAACGGGGCATTGTACTCTATAATGGTTCTAATGAGAGAAGAGTACAGTGGGACAATGACCTCCTTTTTTCTGGATGAAAAGCCCTTTGTGATAAGGTGTGCCACATAGAAGGATTTCCTGACTGTTGTGGTGATGTGGTTATCGAAGGTGAGACCACTGTCCACCTGTGTCCCTAAGTCTCTCATCAAACTTTCAGTGTTTACTGTACTGCCACCTATGTGGTTATTTATGGGTACATGTTTTTCCCAAAGGGGATAACTATACATTTCTTGGCATTAAGCTTGAGCCCATGGCTCTGGCACCAAGCATGTTTCTGTAAGGCCCTTTTGTAGAATATCCACATCATTTGGGGATTCAATAATGGCTCCCAGTTTGCAGTTATCTGTGAACTTTGTTAGGCAGAGTTCTTTAGTGTTGGCCTGTACTTCAGAGAAGTAGATGCCAAACAAGAGCAGTCCCAGGACTGAACCCTGAGGTACTCCACTTGTCACTTGTCTGGAGTTGGATTTGGAGTCAACTACTTTTACAGTCTGGGTTCTGTCAGTAAGCCAGTTGGCAACCCATCAAGTGATGTAGAGATTTATGCCCAGCTTAGTAAGTTTATCTATGATTCCAGACTGGGGGATGGTGTCGAAGCCCGTGGAGAGGTTCAGATAGGCTGTGTGGACCACCTTACCCTCATCCACAGCTCCAGAGACTGATTCAAAGAAGTCAATCAGGTTCAGGAGACAAGATCGGCCCTTCACAAACCCAAACTGGGTGGGGTCCAGTGTTTGAAGGTTGCCACTGTCTTTGTTTATACGTTCCATGATAATGTGTTCCATGTCCTTGCAGATCAGGTTTGTCAGACTGACGGGACAGTAGTTCCCAGGATCCAAGGTGGATCCCCCCTTGCGGAGTGGGATAAATGTAGCTGTGCGCCACTCAGTGGGTATGAAGCCTGAGGTGAGGCTATGATTAAACATGACACTTAGGTGAGGTGCCAGTTCATTTTGTAGTTCACCTAGTACACAGTCCAGGATGTCATCTGGTCCCATGGATGCTCTATTCTTAACTTTGGAGAGTGCGGTTTCTACCTGTGTGGCCGTGATTACCTGAATTTAGCAATCTTTTGGTATTGAGATGGGCCCTTTAGGGGGTGAGAGGGGGGTGAAGTTTGAACTAAATCGATCTGCCAGGATATTGGCAATATCCTTGGGATCAGTATATTTAATGCTATTCTGTTGTAGCTCAGAGCAGATCTGAGCATTGCCATTTATATTCTTGACATAACTATAGAATGCCTTGTGGTTGTCATTAGAATCTTTGGCAATTTTATTTTCATAACTAGCTTTGGAGGATTTTATGAGGGATCTCAGCTTCTTACTGAGGCTGGTAAGGGAGTTTTTTGCATCCTGGGATTTTCCTCTTTTCTGCAAAAATTTCATCCTTCTGTTGTATAGTTTGTTTATGGCAGGGGACCACTAGATTGGCTTCCTTTTTTTGGATGAGAGCATCTTGGCTCTATTTGCGATGGCACGATTCATGCACGAGTGGATGTGCTCGTACAGTGCCTTAGTGTAGGATTCAGCAGTCGAACCTTCAGCTCCCGTCTGCATGGGTGCCATGACGTTTGTCACTTCTGAATTAAGTAGCATGATGTTGGCTTTGGAGAAGTTTTTTACAGAGGTTTCCTTACTGGGGGTGGGGGGTGGGAGTGGGATGTGGATGTCAAGGGTGATTTGCTTATGGTCAGAACTGACCAATGAGGGGATGACCACTGGTGTGGAGCATCTATCTCCCATGTTGGTAATGACCAGGTCTAGGATATTGGAGCCCCTGGTGGGACAATGGATTAGTTGATCCAGGGCATTAGAATTTATGAATTCCAAGAACCGTTGGGAAAAGGTGTTGGTACCCGAGCAGTTTTCCCAGTTATTGGCAGGGTAGTTGAAATCATCCAGTATTAGGGTGTTTGGTTGTATCTTAATATTTTCCAGTATGTTTAGAAAGGTGTAGTGAGAATTTGGGGCATGGTGGGGATCTGTAGCAAGCTACAATTTGGATTGCAGTCTTACCTGGTGTTAGTTGCACCTGGAAAATTTTAGCTGCATTGTGTTGGGCAACTAGCCTGGAGGTGTGAATATCCTTGGTGAATATGGACACTCCTCCACCTTTCGTGTTTCAGTCTTGGTTTGGTGGCCGAAAAGTGTGGTAAGAGTTGTAGCCTGGTATTGCAGGGATGCTGTCTGGAGTCTTGAACCAGGTCTCAGTTACTGCACAGATATCGATGTTTTTCATTTTTAGGAGTGCCTCGAGAGTGTGCATTTTGAGGTTTAGACTTCGAGCATTGAGTAGCATTACTTTCAGATTTTGCATGCTTGAAGGATGAACACAGGATAGCAGCAGATTTCTTCAGCTCCACCAATTTCATTACACTGACAGGAATTAATTACTTAAAAAATAAATTTTTGAAGTAATTTTCTTTCTAAATATGTTTGTTTTATATAGTTCTTGAACTATATCTAAAAAAGAAAGGAAATCTTAACAATATTCCTGTCAGAAATCACTTTGGAAATTTTCCTGTCAGTTTATCAGTCTGAAATGAGTTCCAGTAAGAAATTCTCAAGACTCCAGCATCAAGAAAGAACTTCAGTCTCTGATAATTATAATCCAGCAACTTACTGCTAAGATGGATAAAATGGATACTAAAATAGACACCTTCATAGAAAAAACTACAAAACAAATAGACTTGTTACATATAGACCTGCAACAACAGAAGATCCAGATGACAGGCATAGAAGAAGCTGTGAATGACATGGAAAATAGAATACAAGAAGAGGAAATCAACATTGAGTTTCTGCTGAAACAAAATACACATTTACAAACAAAGCTGGATTACCTGGAAAATAGATCTAGGCGCAATAACGTTAGGATTTTTGGACTGCCAGAAAATATTGAAGGTAACAATATTACTTCTTTTTTAACAACATGGCTCCCTAAAACTTTAGACTTACCAGAAGCATTCTCTTTTGGTATCGAAAGAGCACATAGATCTATAGCTAATACTAACTCTAACAAAAACTATCCTAGATCAGTTATAGTTAGATTTGTATCATCTTTTGATAAAGAGATGGTTCTTAAATCTGCTTGGGCTAAAGCTCCTGTTAAGATTAATGAGACAACTGTGCGTTTTGACAATGACTATTCTTCCATGGTAATAGCTAAAAGAAAAGTTTTTCTGCCACTAATACGGGAGCTTAAAAAAGCACAGTTTAAAACATACCTTCTGTTTCCTGCCAAGCTTAAAATCTTCCTTCCTGATGGTCCTAAAATTTTCGATGACTTAGACTTTGCTTTACTGTTTATCAAAAAAAATAAGATTTTGGATAAAATAGAAGAAATGGAATGGGCTAGTCCTTCATTAAAGAGACTGGCAACTGAAACTTCGTGGAAGACTTCAGAGAAGAAGAAGAGACTAAAAAACAAATGATTTGTTATAGGTTTTTTTTTCTCTCATCATTTTATTTCATTATTAATCTTTTTAAATATAGTTCCTGCATTTCCAAGAAGCAACAAATATTTTGAAAAAGATTTAATCAAAGTTATTCTCTGTGTGCAAAGAAATGTTTTGTTTCATAACTAGTCAAAATATCTGGAGATTTAATGGCAAGTTGTGATTCAACTTGTTTCTCTTTCTGAAAAGGAGAAGTAAGGTTAGTAATTTGATACATTTTTTTCTTTATCTTTTTATTTTTTCTTCTCCTTTTCTTCTTTTCTTTGTTTAAACAATGACATTCTATTTAGATTATGTAGTGGGTGAAGGGTGGGGGAAGGCAGGGAGAGAAGAGTAATGAAAATATGATTAATAGAATAATAACATATTTATTCCTTGTAAAACATTTATATGTTCTTCAAATGCTATTCCTAATTATACTTTCTTGATTACACTGCTTATGCTTGTTTGTAAATAATCTGTCATGCTTTAACTAATAATAATTAGAACTAAATAATAG
>NC_056748.1:1014254635-1014279635 GCF_019279795.1 Protopterus annectens | reverse complement strand
ATGACAAAGGAATGTTTTGTATGGTTACAATACAAATTAATGGGAAGACTTACACTTTAATTAATGTATATTGGATACCTGGAATTGGTATTAATACAGTGAAACATCATCTTGATAAGATCATATCATTCTCTATAGGAGATATTATTTTAGCTGGTGACTTTAATTGTATACTACATGAAAGTGATACTACCACTATAGGAAAAGAAGAATTACATCTAATGCAAAACATTTAAATGATTTTGCTAATTCTTATCATTTGAATGATATTAATAATCAGATAGATTCAAAGTCATTACCATACACCTTTTTTCTAACAGATACAAAACTTATTCAAAAATAGATAGGGTCTTTATTTCTAACCAGATGGTAACAGATTTAATTAATTCCAAAATCATTTCATGTCCTATATCTGATCATAATTCAATTGTTTTTGAATTCATGATAAAAATACTCATAATGTTCAGATCAAAAGGATACCAGCATACTTAACTCAACTAAAAGACTATAAAGAATATATACTTTCAGAAGTAAAACATTTTTTAGACATAAATAATACTCCTGAAGTCTCCATTGTTTATGTTTGGGATGCCTTAAAATCATATCTATATGGACAAAGTATCAGATGGTATAATAATAAAAGGAAATCTTGGGATAAGGAATTGTTAGATATTCAAAGTAAATTAGACTCTTATAAACATAATAATAAAGAAAATATTATGGACAATAAAGTAATTGAAGAAATAAACAAACTAAATGAGAAATACAAAAAAATTTTAACTCATAAAGTTAAAATAACTTTAGAGAAATACAAGTTTTTGTCTTATTCAATAAGCCCCAAATACTTACATAGACTTAAAAATAAAACAAAAAGGTTGAATAAACAAAACCATATCAAAGAAATCTTTTCTCTAAGGAAAAAGAAGAATGTTTCTAGTATACCAGAAATACTAGATGAATTTAGAAATCACTTTCACAAAATTAACCATAATAACATTAACATGGAACCTAAAGATAAAATAAAGGAGTTTATAACCACAAACATGAATAAAAAGCTTAATAAACAACAGATTAAACTATTGGACAAGAGTATTTCATATACAGAAGTTATTACACAAATAAATAAGCTTAAATCAAACAAAGCACCGGGTAATGATGGTATTATACCAGAGATATATAAAATCCTTTCTAAAAGTACATATTCATTAATACATAAGGTTTTATTTTGGCCCAATCTGAGTTAATAACCCCCATCTTGGCAATATACATTTATTTCGCCAATTTTGAAACCTAATAAAGATCCAACTAGATGTTCTTCATATCGCCCATCTCATTACTTAATGTTGATTATAAAATGTTTATGAGTATCTTTGCTGATAGATTGAAGACAATCATTCCTGGCATTATAGATATAGATCAGACAGGCTTCATTGTAAATAGAAATACTTTTGATAATATAAGAAGAACTTTAACATTAATAGATTTTGCAAATAGGAAAAAGAAAGATTTAACACTTATTAGTCTTGATATAAGTTCAGCATTTGATTCAGTAAGTTGGGACTATCTGTTTACCTTAATGAAGTGCACAAACTTCTCAGATGCATTTGTAAATCTAATTGAGCATTTATACAAAGGAACGTTGGCTTATATTAAGGTAGGAATATATGTTTCACAAAAAATACCCATTCTTAAAGGTACAAAACAAGGATGTCCACTTTCTCCACTATTATTCACTTTAGTAATGGAGCCTTGGGCTAATTTGATCAGAAACAGTACTGACATAGAAGGTTTTGAAATAGATGAAAATACAACATCCAAAATTCAACTTTTTGCAGATGATGTTCTAATTACATCAGCAGGATCTAATTCTTCTATGCAGTCTCTATTTGATAAAATGATGAATTTTAAAAGTATTTCTGGTTTAATATTCAATGAAGAAAAAACTAAAATACTACCTATATATACATGAAAAAAATTCTTATTAGTGATTTTACTAAATATGTACCCAATTCAGGTCAGATAACTTATTTAGGTATAATACTATCTAAAGATATTAAATCTATTATATATAATAATTATAATACCTGTTTTCTTAATATACAAAATCTTTTTAATACCTGGAATAATATGTTTTTTTTACTATGGAGGAGAGACTTACAATTATTAAAATGATAATATTCCCCAAGATTTTATACTTAATACAATCAATAATACTTCCACCTACAAAAATAATTATCAAGAAACTGAATACACTAATGTTAAATTTCCTATGGGCACCTAATAGACCTAGGATTGCATTAAAGAAACATACTAATAGCTGGTCTCAAGGGGGTATTTCTTTTCCAGACTTTAATTTATATACTATCTCTTCTATAGTAAAAGTTATTACTTTATTAATAGATCAGTGATATGTCACAAAATGGAAAGATTATTGGGAGCTAATTAGTATGCACTTCATGAAAATCTCCTTAACACATAAAAATATGATTGTAAATAACTCCATGTTATGGTTACTAAAGGAATTTTGTACTTCACCTATTACACCTAAACATATGGTTTGTTACCCATTAAATATTATTATTAGTTATCGTAACTTTATATTCATGCACCCTAAGTATAGGGAATGGAATTTTATTGTATTCCCTATAATGTATACTCAGGGTATGCTTTTGTCATCTACTTCTGAAGGAACTCATTTAACTATAGATAATGATCTAAAGTACTGGTATCAGTTGATATCTGATAATAAAGTTAAAAATCTAGATTTCTTAAAACAAGAATTTGATCTAAGAGAAACTTGCTGGTTAGAGGTTCAGACCTTTAGACAACATCTCATTAATAAAATAGATCTAATGTCTATAACAGTTAAAGAATCTATTCCAACACTGACTGATTCATTGATATTAAATTTACAACATAAAGTTTCTGATAAAGGTAAATTTTCATACATACATAAAATTATCAGACAAGAAACTTTTTACAGTGTAGATTCATACTGGAATTATTTCACTTCTATTAATGGGGACCCACCAAATCAACAAGATAAACAATATATATTGGAATCTGCTTATAGAACTACGTCTTCCATTGTCTGGAGACTTTATACATGGAAATTTTTACATAGATCTCTTTATACACCTTTGATGATGAATAAAATAAATAATAAAGATAATTTATGTAAGAGATGTAATGTAGAAATTAATGCTGACTGGGCTCATATGTTTTATGACTGTATAAAATTGAAAGAATACTGGAAGTCAATTAATGAATTTTTGCAGGCTCTTTTTACAGATAATTTCATTATTTCTAAATCTCTTATATTATTCAACACACCTGTACCTCAAAGTGTTAAAAAGGTTAAGCTTCCCTTGTTATGGTCTATTCTAGCAGTGGCTAGGAAAATAATAACTAGAAACTGGATTTCAGATACACCTCCTTCGTTCAATGAATTTAAAAATGTTATGAATATAGTGTGCCATATGGAAATAAACACAATTAGGACAAGAACAAATAGAAAAACATCTTATTATATTGTATGGGATAATTTACAAAATTTGTTAAAAAAATTTTAATTTCAATAACATGGTATTTTAGTTTAATTAATTGATCTGATTGTAGTGGATGTCTTTGTAAATACTTTAGTTGTTTTGTTGAATATTATAATAATACCTATTTTTAATTACTTGTATAAAATTGTTATGATATTTCTCTTATATGTTAAAACAATAAACCTGTTTTGAAAAAAAAAAGATTTTGCATGCTTGTATCTGTTATGGTGGTGGTTTTGTCCTTTGAACCTTGCTTAAAAAAGGCACTATAGGGGTGGCAAGAGCTTTAGCCAGTAACCTGAATCCCAGGGTGAAAGGTGCAGACCATCTCTGGAAAAGCATCCTGGTTTGTCGATCATGTCATCCCAGGCAGACAGATACTGGATCCCCTTTGAATGACATCAGAAGCTTAGCCAATTGTTGAAGTCAATCATTTTGTCCTTATACTGTGGTATCATTCTGGGCGAAGGCAGGATGCTACTTAGGGCTAGGGTCATACCTGCCTGGGCTGCATGATCCAAGAGCTCTTTCATGTCTCTTTTCATGTAGTCCAGGGAGGTACGTCTCAAGTCATTCACTCCAACATGGACAATGACAGAGCTGCATTTGTCCTTGTTGTGGAGAGACTTGATTGCATGCGTTATGTGGCAGATCCTGGCACCCGACAGGCAGCTGACTGTAATTTTCTCCTTGCTCAGCCTGGTGAATGGGACATCAGTGTGCCTGACTATAGAGTCACCTATGACTAAAGTGTTGGGTACGTTGTCTTGCCTTAGGGGCTGCTGTTGGGTGGCACACTGGTGTTGTGAGCTATGTGTCACTTTGGTTGTGACTGGTATTTGCATTTCAGCTTCAGAGGTCCTTGTTGCTTGGGTGGGTTAATGTTAAGGGCCTCCGCATATGTGGGTTTAGTGTTGCTATGTGTGGGTGTTGATGGTGAGGGTCTTGAAGGGCTGTGTGTTGCCTGAGGTGTAGTGCAGGTGTTAACCTTCTCCTCTTGACTGTCTTGCACAATCTTGGATCGAGAGAGCTTTGCTTCCAGTTTGGCTATATAAATGCATCTTTCACAGGTTGTAGTGTTGGGTGGTTTTAGGAGAGGGTTGTCTGTGTATGAGGCAGTTGCTGATTTGTCCCAATATTCCCAGATTCACCAGGTGGACAGGAGAAATAACCGGAAGTTGAGCCTTGGACATGCCTGTTCATAGGTTCATAGGTTCATAGGTTGATACTAGGCTATCTGCCCTAGGGCATTTACAAGCCTAGCCAGAGTGTGTTTGGCTTTCACCACCCTTCTTAGATTAGTTGACTGTGCCTCTGTATAGTAGGTCACAGAAGATAGCCCATTTAAGGTTAGTTTACCGTGCCTCTGTCTAGCAGTGACACAGAAGAGATCCCAGGGGTAAATTTACGATCTCCCATCCAAACATCAAGATTCTTCTTGAAGAGGGTCATTGAGGGGCTCTGTCTGACATGGATTGGGATTTTGTTCCAGAGTGAGGGGAGCCTCTGGGGTATGAATCTGTCCCTCAAGCATGTTCTATTTATTTCTGTGCTGAGGTTTAAGTCACTGGAGCGTGTAGCTCTGATGGTTTTGGATTTCTTGAGGTGGAGCATGTCCATTAGTTCTGGGTTGGACATGGCTTTATACGTCAGGCACAGATCACCTCTGAGTAAGCGGTAAGCAACTGAGTAGAGCTGGAGTTTCTTTAGCCTAACTGCGTAGGGCATCTGTTTGAGTCCCTTGATCCTCTTGGTGAGGTACTTTTGGGATCTTTCTAGTTGTAGCAGGTGTCAGGTAAGGTACATCCCAAATGGGGCACTGTATTCGATTATGGGCCTGATGAGTGATGATTAGAGGGGCACAATGACCTCTCTTGATCTAGACGTGAACCCCTTCGTGATAAGGTGGGCTATATAGAATGTCTTTCTAACCACTTTGGCAATATGATTGTCAAAGGAGAGATTGCAATCTACTTGGGTCCCCAAATCCCTAATTACTTCTTCCGTATTTAATGGATTACCACCTATGTGGTAATTTGTGGGCACTTTGTTTTTCCCAAAGGGGATGACTATGCACTTTTTGGCATTTAGCTTTAGGCCATGGCTCTGGCACCAGTTATCCATCTCTGTGAGACTTGTTTGGAGGATGCTTGTGTCAGCCGGCGAGTCGATTATGGCCCCCAGTTTGCAGTCATCTGCAAACTTTGTCAGCCATAGTCCTCCTGTGTTAGCCTGTACCTCAGAGAAATATATACTGAACAAGAGAGGTCCCAGGACTGAGCCTTGTGGGATGCCACTTGTAACTGGTTTAGAGTCTGACATGGCACCTGCAATTCTGACCATGTGGGTTCTATCCCTAAGCCAGTTTGCAACCCATCTTGTGACATAGGGGTTGATATTTAAGCTGGTGAGCTTATTTATGATGCCCGAGTGGGGTATTGTGTCAAAGGCTTTTGCAAGGTCAAGGTAGGCTGTGTGGACTACCTTCCCTTCGTCTATGGCCCTGGTGATTGTTTCAAAGAAATTGACTAGGTTCAAGAGGCAAGATCTGCCCTTAACAAAGCCAAATTGGGTAGGATCCAGTGTTTAGAGGTTCCCAATGTCTTTGTTTATGAGTTCCATGATGATACGCTCCATAGCTTTGCAGACCAGGCTAGTTAGGCTTATAGGGCAATAGTTTCCGGGGTCCGTTGTGACACCACCTTTATGGAGTGGGACCACTGTTGCTGTACCCCATTCTTTGGGTACATATCCTGTTGTAAGGCTGAGACTGAACAGTGATTTTAAGTGAGGGTTCAGTTCTTCTTGGAGCGCATGTAAAATGCAGCCCGGGACACCGTCCGGTCCCATTGATGCTGTGATTTTTGCTTTGGAGAGGGCAGCTCTCACCTGTGCATCTGTGATGTCAAGGGAGGCTACACTCTGTTGGGATAGTCATTTGCTCATTTGGGGGGGATGGGGGGGGAGTTTGCACTGAACCTGTCTGCCAGGATGTTGGCAATGTCTGTGGGGTCAGTGTATTTTTTGTCATTTTGCACTAACTCAGAGCATATCTGGGAGTTTCCACCCAGGTTTCTGACATAGCTAAAGAAAGCCTTGTGATTAGCTTTAGCATCTTGTGCAATTTTTCTTTCGAAGCTAGCCTTAGATGATTTTATGAGGGATCGTAGTTTCTTGCTAGTACTGATCAGAGTTGCCTTCCCTTTCAGGGATTTCGCTCTATCATGTAGTAGCTTCTTCCTTCTGTTGTACAGCTTATTTATGGCTGGGGTCCACCAGACAGGTCTCCTGCCTTTGGAGGAGTGTGTCTTGGTTTTATTTTGGATAGCACAATCCATGCATTCCTGTAGGTATCCATAGAATGCATTTGTAAAGGATTATGCAGTTTGGGCCGTATTTTCCACTGGCCCTGGGGCTTTGAAGGATTCCACCTCGGTTTTGAGAAGTGGGAAGTTTGCTTTTGAGAAGTGTTTGACTGTGGTTTCCTTTGCTGGGGGTGGGGACAGGATATGGATGTCCATAGTGATTAATTTATGGTCAGATCTTACCAATGGGGGGAATACCTCTGGTATGGAGCATAGAGTCCCCATGTTGGTGATGATCAGGTCCAATATGTTTTCCCCTCTTGTGGGAGTGGTGACCAGTTGTTCCATAGCATTTGAGTTTATAAATTCTAGGAACCGTTGGGCTAGGGTGTTGGGGCTTGAGTAGTGCTCCCAGTCTATGTTTGGGTAGTTAAAGTCACCCAATATAATGGTGTTTGGAGAGACCTTCATATTCTCCAGTGTCTTCAGGAAAGCCGAGTGGGGTTCCTGAGTTTGGGAGGGTGGTCTGTAGCAGGCTACAAACTGGAAGGCAGTTTTTCCCACTGTTAGTTGCACATGGATGGTCTCAGATGCTTCGTGCAGTGCCACTAGCCTGGAGGTATGGGTAGCTTTGATGAATATGGATACTCCCCCTCCTCTTGTGGTTCGGTCCGAGTTTTCGGGCTGAAAAGCATGGTATGGGGTATAGCCTGATAGTGCTGGGATGCTCTCGGAAGCCTTGAACCAGGTTTCTGTTACTGCACAGATATCAATATTCTCCATACTGAGAAGAGCCTCGAGTGCGTGCATCTTGAGGTTTAGACTTCTGAAGTTGAGCAGCATTACCCTTAGTTTCTTTTTCCTTGTGTTGTCTAAGGAGGTGGGTTTGTCTTTTGAGCCTTGCCTAAAAAGGCACTATGGGGGTGGCAAGAGCCTTGGCCAATATTTGAAAACCCAGGCGTGACAGGTGTAAGTCGTCCCTAGCGAAGCAATGTGGCTTGTCAAGCATGTCATCCTAGGCTGACAGACACTGGATCTTGATCTTTGAGTGACACCAATACTTTAGCCAATTGTTGAAATTGATAATTTTGTCTTTATACTGTGGTATCATTCTTGGTGAGGGTAAGATGCTACTCAAGGTCAGGGTCATACCGGCCTGGGCCACATGATCAGAGAGCTCCTCTGTGTCTCTTTTCATGTAATCCAGGGAGGTACATCTCAGGTCATTCACACCAGCATGGACAATGACGGAGTCATATTTGTACTTGCTTTGGAGTGACCTGAGTGCTTGTGTTATGTGGCGGATCCTGGCATCCGACAGGCAGCTTACAGTGACCTTCTCCTTGTTTAGCCTGGTGAGAGGGACGTCAGTGTGTCTGACAATAGTGTCACCTATTACAAGTGTATTAGGTGTGTTGTTTAGCCTTAAGGGCTGTGACTGTGTGGCACACTGACTTTGTGGACTATGTGATATGTGGGTATTGTTGTGGGGTAGCAGTTGCTTGGATGTCTGCTTTGGAGGTCTCTGTTGCTTGGGCAGATTTTTATTTAGAGTCTCCGAATATGTTTTTGTGTGTTTATGTGTTTGGTTTGCTGTTGCGATAGGTCTATGTGAGACTGGATTTGTGGTGTGTGTGATTACCTTCTCCTCCAGACTGACCATGCCAGTACTATGTTGAGAGAGCTCAGCCTCCAGTTTGGCTATATAGTTGCATCTCTCACATATATTTGAGCTTGTTGGGAAGAGGAGAGAGTGGTCTGTATACATAAGGCAGTTGTAACATTGCCTCAAGATTCCCATATTCACCAGCTGGACTGGAGAGTAAACCTGAAACTGACTTTTGGACATGCCAGAATAGTATAAGGAATTACTTTATGACTTGATCAAAAAGGACCAATAGGGAGCCAAGTACTTAAAGGGAGTATAAGAGGGTGTAGTGCTTTAGTTTATTAGTGCTTACTTATAAGACACTTATCCTGGATACTGCTGGGTTTTAGAAAGAAAATAGAGTGCTTACTTTGCGATTTGGAACAGTTCTAAGGGAAAAAGTGAAGAGCCGACTTTGTGGAGCCGGGAATAGTTTAAACCTGATTATGGGGCACTGCCTGATGCTGCGCTATGCGCAAAAATGTGCAAAAGAGGGTTTTAAGAGAGTGGGAATCAAGGAGTTTGGAACTGACCCAAAATGGCCAGTAAAACTACAGTTTCTAGGCAGTAACCGCTCCCACAGGGGCAGGCAGGCTGTTCAGTGTTTACCACTGCCACTGATGAACACAGAGACTTTCCTTTAGCCCAAGCAAGCAATGGCCTTCAAGAAACTTACAAACAGTTCAAAACAGCAAATCTGTAACTGAACTTTTTTTTAAATTTCAGAAAGTGGGAAAAAAGCAAGATTTTTTTTTTTTTTTTTTGTTTTGTTTAAAAATAGCAGAGATACACAAGTAGCAACACGTTAGAACAGTGCAATAAATGACCCCACACTTGAGTACTAGGCCAGAGACAGGTAAAATGCAAGTTTTAAGAAAAAAATGATTTTAAAGTAAGTGCAACACAGGAAAAGCAGTAAACAGGCTCTAGATGTGTTCTAAATACAGTTCCTAATACAGATATCAAGTTTAGCAAGCTGGAAAATGCCAAAAAGTAGGCGACAATGCAGAAATCGTAACAAATAATCTGAAGAAAAGTACTTAAAATCTTAAAAGTGGTTCCTTTCTTCTCTCAGCGTTTTCTCCTCTTGGTGGGTGCTTCACCAATAGCCAACAAGTCTGAAAAGATGCCAAAACCACGAGGCAATCGGGTTTTAAGAGAGGGGGATCAAGGAGTTTGAAATTGACCCAAAATGGCCAATAAAACTACAGTTTCTAGGCAGTAACCACTCCCACAGGGGCAGGCAGGCTGTCTTGCATTTTGTTTCTGGCACTGGACCATGCTCTGCCACTGATGAACACAGAGACTTCCCTCCAGCCCAAGCAAGCAATGGCCTCCAAGAAACTTAAAAACAGTTCAGAACAGCAAATCTGTAAATGAACTTTTTTTTTTTTAATTTCAGAAAGTGGGAAAAAAGCAAGATTTTTTTGTTTTTTTTTTGTTTTGTTTAAAGATAGCAGAGATACACAAGTAGCAACAAGTTAGAACAGTGCAATAAATGACCCCACACTTGAGTGCTAGGCCAAAGACAGGTAAAATGCAAGTTTTAAGAAAAAAACAATTTTAAAATAAGTGCAATACATGAACTGCAGTAAACAGGCTCTAGATGTGTTCTAACTACAGTTCCTATTACAGATATCAAGTTTAGCAAGCTGGAAAACGCTAAAAAGTAGGCGGCAATGCAAAAATCTTAACAAATAATCTGAAGAAAAATACTTAAAATCTCAAAAGTGGCTCCTTTCTTCTCTCAGTGTTTTCTCCTCTTGGTGGGTGCTTCACCAACAGCCAACAAGTCTGAAAAGATGCCAAAACCACAAGGCAATTGGGTTTTAAGAGAGGGGGATCAAGGAGTTTGGAATTGACCCAAAATGGCCAATAAAACTACAGTTTCTAGGCAGTAACCACTCCCACAGGGGCAGGCAGGCTGTTCAGTGTTTACCACTGCCACTGATGAACACAGAGACTTCCCTTTAGCCCAAGCAAGCAATGGCCTCCAAGAAACTTACAAACAGTTCAGAACAGCAAATCTGTAACTGAACTTTTTTTTAATTTCAGAAAGTGGGAAAAAAGCAAGATTTTTTTTGTTTTTTGTTTTGTTTAAAGATAGCAGAGATACACAAGTAGCAACAAGTTAGAACAGTGCAATAAATGACCCCACACTTAAGTGCTAGGCCAGAGACAGGTAAAATGCAAGTATTAAGAAAAAAATGATTTTAGGTGCTTTTTTTGTAAAGTACAAGAGCTGTTTTCCCTTACCTTTTCAAGGTACTTTGCAGTTATAGCCTGTTTAGTGCCTACGATTAATTTCTCCTTATTAACAAAGAGAGTTGAGTGCTTTTATCAGTTTAAGGCTTCCTGATGCTTTCCAGCAGGTTCTAGAGCAAGTGCTAGTCACAGGGGTTCAGATTTTAGTGCTACTACTGAGAAACCAGGTAGTTCTAAGGGAAATTTTGAAGAACAGACTTTCTGGCTCCAGGAATAGTTTAACTGTAGCCCCGATGTGCTGTATGATGTGAAAAATGTGCAAACACATGCGTTTTTAAGCCAGAAAGTTGAAAGGGATGGAAATCAGCCCAAAATGGCTAATAACATTACAATTTCAGAGCTGGAAACCACTCCTCTAGTGTTAGATAGGCAGTACAATGCTCACCTCTCCCACTAGTAAGCGGTAGGACTTCCCTCTACCACAGCAAGGTCTGGATAGCTCTGAGCACAGAAAATAAAGTTCTGAAACCAGCAAAGCCTGGGATCTGGACTCTACTAGCTAGGAAAGGTGGGAAACGAGCAAACAATATAGTATTTTTTGTTTTTTTTTGGGGGGGGGTTGGTTAAAACAGGCTAAACAATGCAATAATACAGTAAATAAACACAGAAAAGGCTAACACACTTGAGTGTGTAGCCCTAAACAGTAAATGCAATTAAAACTCTACAAAATTAGCAATTTAAAACTTTTTGAATGAAGCAAGTACACAACTGAAAAGCGATTTAAGAGGCAGTAATACAGTAGAATAAGCAGCTAGTCCTCATATACAGAAAAGTCTATATATACAGAGAAGCAGCTAAACACACTAAAACATTTCAGATGCAGTGCAACCTAGAACACTTGAGTTGTAGCAATATTAAGGCAAATACAGTTTCAATAAATGCATTAAAATATACTCTATATTTCCAAAATGTTTGAGAAGTACAGTCAGAACACAAGGAGATTCAGAGAAAGGGAGAAAGGAGGAACAGAAGGAAAGAAACTAAGTGGGTTGGCCTTCTCAGATGTTCTCTCTGTATTAGGTAGAATGTGCTAATGACACTAGACTGAGAGAAGTGTCCCAGATCAAATATACAGTAGGGGCGGGCACCTGCAAAGCTACTAAGTATAGCAGCAAGACACCAACAGGGAGAGAGTATGGGGAGCAATTGATTTCAAAATGGCAGCATTTAGCCGCCTATGAACTTTGTCAATATTCCAATATATTTTACTAGCTGATAACTGTTGCACTTTGTTTAAAGTTTGATATTAGAAGCAAACTATGTATTATATAATATGGCACATTCCATAAGGAAATTTCTCTTTAAAATGTTATTCCGTTGAGACTTTCAGATACTAATTTTTTTCTTAGCTGTTTTTAGGTACTGAACATGCTCAGATCATTACTGTTGTTTACTAAGATAGTTTTATCTTCAGTGGCCTGAGGGTCTACCTTCACCCCAGCCCCCAAGGGTGGATAATTGATTTTAAGAGCTGACCTTAACTGTCCCTGGGCTGTCAAAATTACAGACAGTCCTACTGTGATGATGTGCTCAGCAATTCAGTGGGGATTATTTTCTTATCCCAAAAACATAAAGAATAAATTTAAGAGTTGGCTGCAGATCCTTATTAACCAGTACTTTGTTTTACATCTCATACAACCCTTAAAAAGAACCTTATGCATGAGCAATCCATTCTTGAATTCATTTACTGTTTGAGCTTACAACCTCTTCTAACAGTCTGATTCAGTCATCCATCTCATTTTCTGTGGAACTTCCTCATATCTTCTCTGAATTATCTGTCTTGTATCCTCATAACGTCTTTTTTAATGGTTATTTTTTGCTTGTTTTTTGGTAGATGGTGCTTGTTTCATCTGTTTTCAGTCATTTGTAATTTTTTACCTCATTTAAGTAGTGATGACTCCATCTTGATACAGAATTTTCATTTATTTTTCACATTGATTCACTAAAATATATATGTGTGTGTCTGTGTACATATAAAAGAGAGAGAATTATACATACCGTCCAGTAAAATCTGCCCTATTAAGCATATGTTTCTGTTCCATCATTCATAGTCAGCAGTTGCCATAGAATGCCGGATTCCTCAAGATGAGTATGTGTTGTCATACTTTGTCATCTTATCAGGAGTTACCTGAAGGATTATGAGTATTGCCTGATCTAATCCTGCAGTGTGATTTATTAGATTTCATTCATAGTCGTGGATCACTCATAACAAGTGCCATGTCTAAACCCAAGGCTATTCATAAGTGTACTGGATACCAAGCTATCTTGTGTTGGACTGAGGTTGAAGACTATTATTCTGCAGTCATGACATCATACTTAAGGCAATCTGTTATGGACTTTTGTCTTCATATAAGTAATGAGCTATCAGCTGATCACCACTTGATGGTGGTTGGGTTGTGCCTTAAGTTTGGCAAATGGGCAGACCTGGCAAATTCAGATGTGTAGTGATAGTGTCATAGGAATGCCTAGCATATTCTCCTCTACAGGATGATTCCAAATGCCAGAGCTTCCTTCTATACACTGGGGAAGGTGAGGGGCATAAAATCTGACTTAAACTGTACAAACATCTGCTCGTGTCTCCTTCTTAATCAGTGTGTAACTGGAAACCTATTAAGACTTTGTAACTTCATGAGAAGTGAAGTATATGGTGCTGTATCACTGAAAATTACTTGCAAGTGCCACCAGACCAACTTCAGCAGTTGTGTAATTTTATGTTACATTATCTGCAGAGATAACTTCTCTGACTAAAAACAGAAACTAGGGGATGTGAGTGAATCAGATCATTTTAATCTCAGACTGTACTCAAGTCCAGTACAGAAGTATAACCATGTCCATCCCCTTAGTATGACTTCCTCAGATCTTTTAGCAAATTGACCTACCTTATGCCCTTAGTGTTATATTTACAGGTGGCTGAGGTGAAATTTCCCAACCGTAAGTTACTCGAAACAGAAGGTACTTAGAAGCACAAGGCCAATAAGGGTTTTTTATAGGAATTCACTGCTGGTGCAATTTCTAATTATTCCTCAGAAGTGATTTCCTCTCTTTTGTAGAGTTTTCCCTTTTTTCGAGTTGATGCAGCCATGGCGTTGGTATATATAATTTTGTCAGGCTTTGGGGGTACAGAGGACTTGCCTATTACAAAAATCACATATGCTTTAGTTTTTTTGACCTTTTGTGTTTTGGCCATTAGCTTTCATTATTTTTAATGCTCATTGTTTTGACATTCACTATTTCATAGTAGAAACACTTTCAGCACCATTTAAAGTGGAATATCTGAAGATAAATTCACCACACACTTGCTTTACTCAGTTCCAAAGTTAGTGTAGCTTAGAGGAAACAGTTATTTCCCCCCATTGTAGTGATTCTCATTGTTAACTGATTAAAATGGAATTTATTCATTGTTTCTTTAGATCACAGAATGACTATATGAATGCAAACACTACTACAGTCCACTGAAAGATTGAATCACTACTTGTAAAGTTTTTCTTTTTTTCATTGAATTGGGGCTATCCTTATGGCCTTGTATGTGTGTTGAGCCACTGCTAACTTCACATCCCTTCCAAATCCTCATTACTGCATCCTTCCATCGGGTTATTGGAATGTGTGGTGCACCCCAGATGCATCCCTTTGCTGGATGGGTCTTCACTCTACGGAAACAGAGGCCTTATGTCTCAGTGGACTATGGATGCCCTGTGACAGAAGAGGGGAGTAGACATGGAGAGGGTGAACCTACTGCAGCTAGCTGTTTAACTGCTGGGTTTTGTGAGGTAAGCCTTAGTCCTAATATGCTGTGTCATTCAAACATGTTGAATGGAAGATCCCTGCGTTCATGGTGATGCAGTATTCTAGTTCACTTACCACATTTTCTCTGTGGTTACATTGCTTCATCTTAGATTCTCCAGATTATTTAATTGAGAAATAAGAGGCAGCAAACTACCCTTTGCCTCTCCCCAAGTGAAAGGAGCAGAAATGGTCTCTTCATTCATCTGGCTTCCTGGCCAGCTTTTCCAGTAACTGAATCAGTAATCAGACTTGAGTCTCCTGGGCTGGAGTCAGGGCTTTATCTCTCCATGTGAACAGAAGTGGCAGATTATTTTCTGCAGAGCTGGATGTTTTCCCTAGAGACTCTTCCACTTATTAATTTGGGATAGACTCTGTCACTCTTGTATGAATGCAAGAGAAATTCCTAACACTTCACAATACATACAATTCCCTGACTTCCTGAAAACTGTACGGACTTAGAAGAAAGTCGTATACCACAGATTTCTTAGCCTTTGAAAGAACAAAAATTAAATTTTTGTAACCTGCATTTCTGCTGATAATGTCTATTGTTTTCTTACTTAATTGTTAAAGAGGAAATTTATGTATGCAGAGTATTTTCTTTGTAAAGGTAGTTTTATGCAAAGGACTCTAGTATGAATGGCTGAGAAATATGACCTCTCCCATTCCATCCATTTGATGGACGCAGATAGAATATACTAATGCTCTGACATAAGGTCCATGAATTTAGCTAGCTACTATAGAGCTAATACATTTCCTGACACCTATGACCTGTTTACAAACCTCTCCCAGCTTTTCACCACCTGGATTTTGTATTGGTGTTCTGTTAAATTTTTCCTCATCATCAATAAGATATTCCATTTTCTACTTCTTGGTCTGTTGATGTCAGTAATTTAGCTGTCCTAGTGTGGGTATAGATGGACTTCTTAGATGGTGACTGGGATTGATTAGGTACCTGTTACTGAAGATGGAAGATTGAGTAGTCAGAGGTCGGCTGTCTTGCCTTGAGGAAATGGGGTGTGGGCTGTGCCTCTGCCCTTCTTTCTCAGGCTTCCCAAGCTGTCTCAGACCTCTCTGATTCTGATGGGAAGGCCTTGGCCCTTTCTTTACTGGGTTTTACTTCTCAAGTATCTTGCCACTCTATTAAACGTAGTTATGATGCAGCTGATTCCTCCTCTAGGGATGCTGCTTTTGGTTCTGTGCTGAGACATTACTCCTTGCTTTGTCTACAGCCTTTTCCTGATATTAAGGCTAAATTGTTGAATGCTCCTCTTTGATAGTAAGAACAAGTTTGTTTTGCAGCTGCTGACCTTTTAAGTCACTTCAGGATAAAGGTAAGGCCTTGAAGGAATTGAAACATATTTTTGTGTCTCCTATTCCTAAGTTCCAGAGGAATTATCCATCTAAACCTCTTTTTGTTCACAGGCAGCCTAGTCCTCCACCCAAGGGTAAGAACGGTTCTAGGTAAGTTCCTCCTGCCAAGTCTACTTACTCCTCCTTCTCAGAAGCCTCCTTTTCAAGAGAAGCCTGGTCCTGTCTGACAGTTGGCTTCGCTTTTTCTTGAGCTAGATCCCCTTATCCCCTTCATTTTTCTTTGTTCCTTCCCAACTGGTTAAAGGTCACTCAGGGCTCTTGGGTTCTGTCCATCATCCATCTGGAGACTTCATAGTATAGAAATCCCTTCCTCCTATATTAGGCATCCCACAACCTCCTCAAGAATAGCTTCCTTTCTTCCTGGAACTGTTATAGTACCTTTTGGCCCAAGGTGCCATTCAGGCTGTGCATCCCTTCACAGGAGGGTCAGTACTGGCATAACCAGTCAGGAGGAGAAGGAAACCACACTCACTACAATTCCAGTCCCACATAGACCTACCACGACAGCAAACCAAACACATAATCACACAAAAACATACTCGGAGGATCTAAATAAAGATCTGCCTAAGCAGCAGAGACCTCCAAAGCAGACACCCAAGCAACCGCTACCCCAAAACAAAACATGTGCAGCACATATCTCACAAAGCCAGTGTGCCGAACAGTTACAGCCCTTAAGACTAAACAACACACCTGATACACTTGTAATAGGTGACTCTATCGTCAGGCACACTGACGTCCCGTTCACCAGGCTGAACAAGGAGAGGGTCACGGTGAGCAGCCTGTTGGGTGCTAGGATCCGCCACATAACACAAGCACTCAGGTCACTCCAAGGCAAGTACAAATATGACTCAGTCATTGTCCATGCTGGTGTGAATGACCTGAGATGTATCTCCCTGGACTACATGAAAAGAGACATAGAGGAGCTCTCTGAGCATGTAGCCCAGGCCGGTATGACCCTGACCTTGAGTAGCATATTACCCTCACCAAGAATGATGCCACAATATGAAGACAAGATGATCAATTTCAACAATTGGCTTAAGTACTGGTGTCATTCAAAGGGGATCCAATGCCTGTCAGCTTAGGATGATATGCTCGACAAGCCACGATGCTTCGCTAGGGACGGCTTGCACCTGTCACCCCTGGGCTTTCGGATATTGGCAAAGGCTCTTGCTACCCCATAGTGCCTTTTTTAGGCAAGGCTCAAAAGACAAACCCACCTCCATAGGTATCACAAGGGATAAGAAACTAAGAGTAATGCTACTCAACGCCAGAAGTCTAAACCTCAAGATGCACGCACTCGAAACTCTCCTTAGCATGGAGAACATCGATATCTGTGCAGTAACACAAACCTGGTTCAGGGCTCCCGAGAGCACCCCAGTACTACCAGGTTATACCTCATGCCATGCTTTTCGGCCCCAAAACTTGGACCGAACCACAAAAGGAGGGGGAGTATCGATATTCATCAAAGATACCCACACCTCCAGGTTGGTGGCAAAGCACGAAGCATCAGAGACTATCCATGTGCAACTAACAGTGGGTAAAACTACCTTCCAGTTTATAGCCTACTACAGACCACCCTCCCAAACCCAGGAACCCCACTCAGCCTTCCTGAGAACACTGGAAAATATGAAGGTCTCCCCAAACACCATTATATTGGGCAATTTCAACTACCCAAACATAGACTGGGAGCATTACTCTAGCTCCAACACCCTAGCCCAAAGGTTCCTAGAATTTATAAACTCAAATGCTATGGAACAACTTGTTACCACTCCCACAAGAGGGGAAAACATACTGGACCTGATCATCACCAAAATGGGGGACTCCATGCTCCAGACCAGAAGTGTATCCCTCACTGGTAAGATCAGACCATAAACTAATCTCACTGGATATTCACATCCCGACCCCACCCCCCTGCCCAGAAAACCACAGTGAAAAACTTCTCTAAAGCAAATTTCACACTCCTCAAAACCGAGGTGGAATCCTTCAAAGCCCCCGGGCCTGTGGAAAATACGGCCCAGACCGCAGAATCCTTTATAAACGCATTCTATGAACACCTTCAGGAAAGCATGGATCATGCGATCCCAAATAAAACCAAGACCCAATCCTCCAAAGGCAGATGTCCTGTCTGGTGGACCCCAGCCATAAACAAACTATACAATAGAAGGAGGAAGCTACTAAATGTTAGAACAAAATCCCAAAACGGGAAGGCATCACTGATCAGTATTAGCAAAAAACTACGGGCACTCATAAAATTGTCTAAGGCCAGCTCCGAGAGAAATATTGCACAGGACACTAAGGATAATCACAAGGCTTTCTTTAGTTATGTTAGGAACCTGGGTGGTAATTCCCAGATATGCTCAGAATTAGTCCAAAATGACAAAAAATACACCGAACCCACAGACATTGCCAAAATCCTAGCTGACAGGTTCAGTGCAAACTCCCCACCAAAAGGGCAAATATCTATCCCAGCAGAGTGCTGTCCCCCTGACATCTCAGATGCTCAGGTAAGAGCCACCCTCTCCAAAGCAAAAAACACAGCATCAATGGGACCAGACGGTGTCCCGGGCTGCGTCCTACATGAACTCCAAGAAGAGCTAAACCCAAACATAAAACTACTGTTCAATCTCAGCCTTACTACAGGATATGTGCCCAAAGAGTGGCGTACAGCAACAGTGGTCCCTCTCCATAAAGGTGGTGCCTCAACGGATCCTGGAAACTATCGCCCCATAAGCCTGACTAGCTTGGTCTGCAAAGCTATGGAAAGGATCATCATGGACCTCATAAATAAAGATATTGGAGACCTACAGACACTGGATCCTACCCAATTCGGCTTTGTTAAGGGCAGATCCTGCCTCTTAAACCTGGTTGATTTCTTTGAAACAGTCACCAAGGCCATTGACGAGGGGAAGGTGGTCCACACAGCCTACCTGGACCTCACAAAAGCCTTCGATACAATACCCCACTCGGGCATTATAGATAAGCTCACCAGCTTAAATATAAACCCCTATGTCACTAGATGGATTGCAAACTGGCTCAAGGACAGAACCCACATGGTTAAAATTGCTTGAGCCATGTCAGACCCCAAACCAGTTACAAGTGGTGTCCCACAAGGCTCAGTCCTGGGACCTCTCTTGTTCGGTATATATTTCTTGGAGGTACAGGCCAACACGGAAGGACTGTGGCTGACCAAGTTCGCAGATGACTGCAAACTGGGCGCCATAATCGACTCTCCAGCCGACACAAGCATCCTCCAAAAGGGCCTCATAGAAACAGACAACTAGTGCCAGAGCCATGGCCTCAAGCTAAATGCCAAAAAGTGTATAGTCATCCCCTTTGGCAAAAACAAAGTGCCCACAAATTACCACATAGGTGGTAATCCATGAAGTACAGAAGAAGTAATTAGGGACATGGGGACCCAAGTTGATAGCAATCTCTCATTTGACAACCACGTGGCCAAAGTGGTTAGAAAAACATTTTATATAGCCCACCTAATCATGAAGGGATTCCCATCTAGATCAGGGGAGGTCATCGTGCCTCTTTACTCATCCCTCATCAGGCCCATAATTGAGTACAATGCCCCTTTTGGGATGTACCTTACCAGACACCTGCAGCAACTGGAAAGACCCCAAAAGTACCTCACCAAGAGGACCAAAGGGCTCAAACAGATGCCATATGCTGCCCGGTTAAAGAAACTCCAGCTCTACTCAGTGGCATACCGCCTGTTCAGAGGCGATCTGTGCCTGACGATAAAGCCATGTCCAACCCGGAATTAATGGACATGCTGCACCTCAGAAAATCCAAATCCCATCGAGCTACGCCGAGAGACTTGAACCTCAGCACTGAAATAAATAGGACATGCTGGAGGGACAGATTCATAACCCAGAGGCTCCCTTCACTCTGGAATAAAATCCCAGTCCAGGTTAGGCAGAGTCCCTCATTGACTCTCTTCAAGAGGAATCTTGATGAGTGGATGGGAGATCGTAGGTTTACCCCGGGTATCACTTCTGTGTCACTGTTAGACAGAGGCACAGTATACTAACCTCGAAAAAGGGCATAGCAAAATAAATTTAAAATGGGTGGAGAAAGCCAAACACATTCTGGCTAGGCTTATAAATACCCTAGGGCAGATAGCCTAGTATGAACCTATGAACCTATGAAGGAGTTTTATTTCATAATGTTTTTGATCCCCAGGAAGGAAGGCCTCTGGAGACCCATTCTGGACCTTTTTCAGCTCAACAGCTTTCTGATGTGTCCTTACTTCTGGATGTAATTTCTTCAGACCCAGTTTCCTCATTTGCTTCCTCAGGCCTTCCTGGTATCCCTCATCTTCACATCCATATTCATCCCCATTTCAAGAAGTTTTTGCATGTCTCTGTTCCTTGCATTTTCAGTTCTCTGCTTTGCCCTTCAGCCTTTTTACCACCGCAAAGGTATTCACCAAATGCCTCACTTCTGTGATTGCTTTTTGCAAGATGAAAGGAATTTCAAATCTTTCCTTATTTGGATGACCTACTCATTCAGGCTTCCTCCCCTGAGATTTTGCTTCAGCACCTCCAATATACTTTCTGACTTTTACAAAGCATGGGTTTTACAGTAAACCTCCATAAGTCAGTCCTGGTTCCTTTTTAGGATCATGTGTTTCTCATTTGCAGGCTCCAAACTATTCCTATACTGGATTTCCTGCCTCCTTCTCCCAAGGCTGTTTCTCTAATCACCTTTTTTCAATCCCCCTTCCTCTGGTTTCTATTACAGCGAGGGAATTTCTCAGGGTGCTAGGATTCATGGCCTCCACCATTCCTATTCTTCCTCTAGCCAGACTTCATATGAAAATTTCAGTGGCTCCTAAAATCAGTGTGGTTCCAACCCAGTCTTCCACTAGATTTTCTCGTCTTCTCCCATGCCTCAACCTCGAGTTCAGTAGTGGATAACTGTCTCTCAATCTGGGACTTCCTTTTACGCCTCCATTCCCCTCTTAGGAGCTTTTCTCAGATGCCTTGGACAGAGGGTGGGGAGCCCCTTTAGATTCCCTCAGGGTCCAGGGTCTCTGGCTTCCTTATTAGGGGTCAGACCACATCCGCATCAAGGAGATAAGGGTTCTCTTGTTTGTCCTTCAAACTTTTAATTCCCTCTTTCTTCAAGGGCCTCTCAAAATCTTCACAGAAAATATCACTGTGATGTGGTATATCAGTGAGTGGGGGTGGGGGTGGGGGCTCAGTGCTACCATCTTTTCAGGCTGGCTCTCCAAGTTTGGGATCAAGGTGGACAGTATCAAGTGACTCTTTAAGTTGTCTGTACTCCTTCAGAGCAAAATATAGGGCAGACTTTTTGAGCAGGTCCAAAACACAGGCACATGAGTGGGTGCTTTACAAAGATGTTTCTAGACATTGCCCATCAGTTGGGTACTCCTCAGGTAGATATTTCTGCCTCCCCTTTGAACAGACAACTTCCTCTTTTTTGCACCAAAGTCCCCAGTCCTCTGGCTTGGAAGTTGGACACCCTACCCTTTTCTTGGAAGGGGATGTTTCACTGTGCTTTCTATCCCTTTTCTCTAATTCCAAGGGTCCCATTCAAGATAGAGCAGGACTTCCCCAAAGTCTTGTTGGTGACTGCCTTTTGGCCCAGGCAGCATTGGTTCCCCCTTCATCTAGCCAGGTGGAATCACCACAAGTTGCCTCACAGGGTGGACCTACTCACAAGATAAGGGGTCTCTGATCCATCCACACTTGTCCACTCTTCAGCTGTCATTATGGGTGATAGGGTTTTGATTCTTTTTAGACACTTTTTTTCTGAGGACTTGCTTAGGGTTCTCTAGGAGACCAGAGGGAACCCACTACCAGGAAATCCTGTATGTCTAAATGGAAGAGATTCTCTCTCTGGTCTCTTGCTCATAACCAGGATCCACTTTCTGTTGAAATTCCTCTGGTTCTCTTATTTGTGGGAATTGCTGGGCTAGCATGTTCTTCTGTAAAGCTCATCTCTCAGCTATTTCTGCTTGTCTGTCATTAACTCCTTAAACAAGAAACATCTTTATTAAATTGTAACTTGTGACACAGGCAAACATACATTCATATAAATGAAAACAAACCATATTAATGTAATCTTAGTTGCAAAAATTTTATGTCACAAACCATATTGACATCATTCTAATTGGAAAAATTATACATCGTTTATAATCTGCCCAATCATTGTCAAACATTACATAACTCATTCAAATCCTGCTTTGTTTTAAACCTCGTTCCTTCCCTGTATGTATTGTTCCCACATTTCCTATTTTTTTCCTATGGAATTTGTTCTTATACTTTTACAAAGACCCCAATTCCCATTTTATCCCTCCTGCTATATTCACTACTTCTAGTTGGCTTAGACTATGATTTCCATTTTCTAGTAATTGCTTTTTTGGCAGACGTGATAGACTCAGCAAGGCCTTACTATGTCTAAGTAAATTCCGGTTCTGTGTCAGTGCTCAGAAAAATCATTTCCCTAGTTACACCAATTTGCTCACCCAGCATCTCTGTAGTTTGCAGGGAATCTTTAAAGTCTGCCAACTCATTATACTCCCAGAAAATATGTTCCCAGTTACCTATTTCTTCCCTTTTACACCTGCAACATTTGCTGTCTACCTGAAGTAAAATTCTCTGGAGTCTACTCGCGGTATAAAAATAACTATGTCAACATTTCCAAGCAAAAATCCTAAATCTTCTAGATTTTGTTGCATATTTGGAAGAAGTACATGCATCCCCCATTGTCTTAATGAATTGCTTATCTAGTCTCTCTCCCTAATCCTTTATAATTTCCTCTGATTGTTTTAGTTATCATGCAATATTTTATGTGCTCTACTAATTATTCCTGTTTAGTGGCAGCTTCTGTTCTAGATTCTACTAAAAACTCTTACCAGTGCTGGTCTTTCATGTATGACCCCCCTCATTCCTTTCTCTTTGCCTTCCCTATCGAGGTTGATATCAGAGTATAGGCAATTGCTAGCATGCAGTCCAAATAAATTATTTGCATCTTCCCATTCTGTTACCTTTGCCTTTCTAGTTATTTGCTCCCAATACCTTGGTTCCTTTGCCAGTTTCTCCAATAAATTTGAGCCCCCTCTTGCCTATTGTCTGTGTCTCTAATTGTAGTCATCCCTTTTGGCAGAATCTCCTTTCTCCATTTCCATGTTGGCTTAGTTCTTAGAGTACTTTCTGCTACTTAATCATCATCATCTTCTTTCGGCTGTTCCCGTTAGGGGTCGCCACAGTGGATCATCGGTTTCCATTTCTTCCTGTCCTCTGCATCTTGCTCTGTCACACCAACCAACTGCATTTCCTCTCTCACCACATCCATAAACCTTATCTTAGGCCTTCCTCTTTTCCTGTTACCTGATAGCTTCATCCTTGGCATCTTTTTTCCCAATATACTCAGCATCCCTCCTCAGCACATGTCCAAACCAACGCAATCTTGCCTCTCTGGCTTTGTCTCCAAACCTTCCAACCTGGGCTGACCCTCTAATATACTTATTCCTAATTCTGTCCATCCTCGTCACACCCAGTGCAAATCTTAACATCTTTAACTCTGCCACATCCAGCTCTAACTCCTGCCTTTTTGTCAATGCCACTGTCTCCAACCCATATAACATAGCTGGTCTCTCTACCCTCTTGTAGACCTTCCTTTTCACTCTTACTGGTACTCATCTGTCACAAATCACTCCTGACACTCTTCTCCACCCAATCCATCCTGCTTGTACTCTCTTCTTCACCTCTCTTCCACACTCACCATTACCTTGAACTATTGATCCCAAGTATTTAAACTCATCCACCTTCGCCACCTCTACTCCTTGCATCCTCACCATTTCTCTATCCTCCCTCTCATTCACACACATATATTTTGTCTTAGTCCTGCTGATCTTCATTCCTCTTCTCTCTAGAGCATATCTCCATCTCTCCAGGGTCTCCTCCACCTGTTCCCTATTCTCACTACAGATCACAATGTCATCTGCAAATATCATAGTCCACGGGGACTCCTGTCTGATCTCGTCTGTCAACCTGTCCATCACCATTGCAAATAAGAAAGGGCTCAGAGCTTATCCTTGATGTAATCCCACCTCCACCTTAAACGCATCCGTCACTCCCACCGCAGAGCTCACCGCTGTCACACTACCCTCGTACATATCCTGTACCAGTCTTACATACTTCTCTGACACTCCCGACTTCCTCATACAATACCAAATTCCTCTGTAGGCACCCTGTCATATGCTTTCTCTAAGTCTACAAAAACACATCAACACTCTCAGAGCAAACATCGCATCTGTAGTGCTCTTTCACGGCATGAAACCATACTGCTGATCACTAATCATCACGTCCCTTCTTAACCTAGCTTCCACTATTCTTTCCCATAACTTCTTGTTGTGACTGATCAATTTAATCCCTCTGTAGTTACTACAGCTCTGCACATCACCCTTATTCTTAAAAATCGGTACCAAAACACTTTTTCTCCATTCCTCAAGTATCCTCTCACTTTCCAAGATTTCATTAAACAATCTGGTTAGAAACTCCACTGCTATTTCACCTAAACACCTCCATGCTTCCACAGGTATGTCATCTGGACCAACAACCTTTCCATTCTTCATCCTCTTCATAGCTATCCTTACTTCCTCTTTGCTAATCCATTGCACTTCATGATTCACCATCCCCCCATCATCCAACTTTCTCTGCCTCTCATTCTCTTCATTCATCAACCCCTCAAAGTACTATTTCCATCTGCTCAGCACACTCTCCTCGCTTGTGAGTATTTTCCCTCATTATCCTTTATCACCTTTACCTGCTGCACATCTTTCCTAGCTCGGTCCCTCTGTCTAGCCAATTGGTACAGGTCCTTTTCTCCCTCCTTAGTGTCCAGCCTTTCATACAACTCTTCATATGCCTTACCCTTAGCCTTCGCCACCTCTCTCTTTGCCATGCGCCTCATCTTCTTATACTCCTGTCTACTTTCTTCATCTCTCTGACAATCCCACTTCTTCTTTGCCAACCTCTTTCTCTGTATACTCTCCTTAATGATTATAATAATCTGTATGATTATTGTTCTCCTTAAAGGTC
>NC_056748.1:1014209635-1014249635 GCF_019279795.1 Protopterus annectens | reverse complement strand
CGAGTAAAGGGAGATATAACCTGAAAGTTGATCCATGGATGACCAGAGTGGCCGCAATACTGCAGGTGTTATACTGTAGAGCAATGCTGATGCTAGAGCTTAGTAAGAAGATGAAGCTTTCAGTTCAGTGGTCAGTCTGTGTCCCCATCTTCTGTGTCTTGGCAGCACAAATAACAGTTGAATCATCTGCATATTCTACTACTGTGGCAGGCTTAGAGGCAGCATGTATGTCTTTTTATATGAATAAGTTAAATCATGCAGGAGGGCAAGTATAAATCCTTACTATTTCATTTCTCATCCTGAAAGCTCTTTTACTATCAAACCTTCTCCCCTATCCATCTGTTTTCCTGTCTGTAAAACCTCACATGCCATCTCAAATAATACTTGCCTTCGATGAGTAGCTAACTGCTATTCCTTCTTCTTATAAAATGTATAATCTCCTAAATGTATAAAAAATAATCAAAAATGTATATAAAGTGTGCACTCGCACGTCAGACTTCAAAATATATCTTCATTTCTTTGCAATAGTGTCATAAAGGGGTCCAGGGTAGAATTCCAGACAGCATTCCTGTTTTAGCAACTGTTTTCAGAATAAAAACATGTCAAAGATGCAGTCAGCGTGATTATACAAATGTGAAGTAAGGAACATTCTGAATATACAGCAGTGGAGAAAAACAGTAAAAATTGTAAGAAATTACTACAGGTGCAAATGCTAAGATGTAAAGCCTGAAATTATTTTGACAGCTCAGAGGCATGGTTAGATGATTATACAAGTAGCAAACAAGGGACATTCTGAATTCATAGCAGTGAAAAAAGTCTAGTTTACAAGAAATTGCTACAGGAGCAAGTACTAAGATATAAAGCTTGAAATTATTTTGACATCTGGGAGGCAGGGAGTGAATATATGTTTAATATACAGTGAAACATTACTACAGAAATTACACATTTCCATTTCTCAAAGCAATTTAATGAGTAACATGAAAGAGGTATACATCATCATAATTTTAACATCCAGTATCATACTGTTTTGTCAAATGAATCATGTCACATTGAGGTTTGCATCACAGCAAGACTTCCAGTTTAAAAATGCTGCAGTTTAAGCAAGGATACTTACGGCTCCCTACAAATGTAAAATCATTTGGTGGCGATTAACTCTGAATAAACTCAGTAATCAGACTAAAAGATATGAGGCTCTGAAAAAATGAGAATGTATGAAGTAATAAAAAATTAGAAAAGATGACCCACTAACCTACTGATATGCATATATTGTTAATGCAGCAAGTAGGTTCACGAAGGATGAACAGTGATCTAGGAGGATGATTTTAAGAAACTAATGAATTGTTGGACTGATAATATTTTCCACTGCTTTGCATTGGTTTGAATTGGTTATTTAAATCAAATGTTGTGCTGTGCTTAGAATCAGAATTATAAACTAGATAAGTGCCGTAATTTCTCTATTGACTGCTTTCAGTACTCGTCATATTAAGAAGTCTTCATTGAACATGACAAACAATATACAGAAGAATGGGAAAAATCCTAAAATGTAAAACTTTAATAAACTCCATCAGTTTTTCTTCTGTAGAAAAGGTCTTGAGATGGACTGGCCTGCCTACTGAACAAATAAATGCATTTAAGTATTTATAGCTATTTATGTGTTTGTGCTGGTATGTCATATATATTTTACACTTTCTATTATGAACCAATGATAAGTGGACATAACTTCGCTAGGGACGGCTTGCACCTGTCACCCCTGGGCTTTTGGATATTGGCAAAGGATCTTGCTACCCCCATAGTGCCTTTTTTAGGCAAAGCTCAAAAGACAAGCCCACCTCCATAGGTATCACAAGGGATAAGAAACTAAGAGTAATGCTACTCAACGCCAGAAGTCTAAACCTCAAGATGCACGCACTCGAAACTCTCCTTAGCATGGAGAACATCAATATCTGTGCAGTAACAGAAACCTGGTTCAGGGCTCCCGAGAGCACCCCAGCACTACCAGGTTATACCTCATACCATGCTTTTCGGCCCCAAAACTTGGACCGAACCACAAAAGGAAGGGGAGTATCGATATTCATCAAAGATACCTACACCTCCAGGTTGGTGGCAAAGCACGAAGCATCAGAGGCTATCCATGTGCAACTAACAGTGGGTAAAACTGCCTTCCCATTTATAGCCTGCTACAGACCACCCTCCCAAACCCAGGAACCCCACTCGGCCTTCCTGAGAACACTGGAAAATATGAAGGTCTCTCCAAACACCATTATATTGGGCGACTTCAACTACCCAAACATAGACTGGGAGCATTAATCTAGCTCCAACACCCTAGCCCAAAGGTTCCTAGAATTTATAAACTCAAATGCTATGGAACAACTTGTTACCACTCCCACAAGAGGGAAAACATACTGGACCTGATCATCACCAACATGGGGACTCTATGCTCCAGACCAGAAGTGTATCCCTCACTGGTAAGATCAGACCATAAACTAATCTCACTGGATATTCACATCCCGACCCCACCCCCTGCCCAGAAAACCACAGTGAAAAACTTCTCTAAAGCAAATTTCACACTCCTCAAAACCTAGGTGGAATCCTTCAAAGCCCCCGGGCCTGTGGAAAATACAGCCCAGACCGCAGAATCCTTTATAAACGCATTCTATGAACACCTTCAGGAATGCATGGATCATGTGATCCCAAATAAAACCAAGACCCAATCCTCCAAAGGCAGACGTCCTGTATGGTGGACCCCAGCCATAAACAAACTATACAATAGAAGGAGGAAGGTACTAAATGATAGAGCAAAATCCCAAAAAGGGAAGGCATCACTGATCAGTATTAGCAAAAAACTACGGGCACTCATAAAATTGTCTAAGGCCAGCTTGGAGAGAAAAATTGCACAGGACACTAAGGATAATCACAAGGCTTTCTTTAGTTATGGTAGGAACCTGGGTGGTAATTCCCAGATATGCTCAGAATTAGTCCAAAATGACAAAAAATACACTGAACCCACAGACATTGCCAACATCCTAGCTGACAGGTTCAGTGCAAACTTCTCCCCCCCCCCCACCAAAAGGGCAAATATCTATCCCAGCAGAGTGCTGCCCGTCTGACATCTCAGATGCTCAGGTAAGAGCCGCCCTCTCCAAAGCAAAAAACACAGCATCAATGGGACCAGACGGTGTCCCGGGCTGCGTCCTACATGAACTCCAAGAAGTGCTAAACCCAAACATAAAACTACTGTTCAATCTCAGCCTTACTACAGGATATGTGCCCAAAGAGTGGCGTACAGCAACAGTGGTCCCTCTCCATAAAGGTGGTGCCTCAATGGATCCTGGAAACTATCGCCCCATAAGCCTGACTAGCTTGGTCTGCAAAGCTATGGAAAGGATGATCATGGACCTCATAAATAAAGATATTGGGGACCTACATACACTGGATCCTACTCAGATCCTGCCTCTTAAACCTGGTTGATTTCTTTGAAACAGTTACCAAGGCCATTGACGAGGGGAAGGTGGTCCACACAGCCTACCTGGACCTCGCAAAAGCCTTCGATACAATACCCCACTCTGGCATTATAGATAAGCTCACCAGCTTAAATATAAACCCCTATGTCACTAGATGGATTGCAAACTGGCTCAAGGACAGAACCCACATGGTTAGAATTGCTGGAGCCATGTCAGACTCCAAACCAGTTACAAGTGGTGTCCCACAAGGCTCAGTCCTGGGACCTCTCTTGTTCGGTATATATTTCTCGGAGGTACAGGCCAACATGGAAGGACTGTGACTGACCAAGTTCGCAGATGACTGCAAACTGGGCGCCATAATCGACTCTCCAGCCAACACAAGCATCCTCCCAAAGGGCCTCATAGAAACAAACAATTGGTGCCAGAGCCATGGCCTCAAGCTAAATGCCAAAAAGTGTATAGTCATCCCCTTTGGCAAAAACAAAGTGCCCACAAATTACCACATAGGTGGTAATCCATTAAGTACAGAAGAAGTAATTAGGGACCTGGGGACCCAAGTTGATAGCAATCTCTCATTTGACAACCACGTGGCCAAAGTGGTTAGAAAAACATTTTATATAGCCCACCTAATCATGAAGGGATTCACATCTAGATCAGGGGAGGTCATCGTGCCTCTTTACTCATCCCTCATCAGGCCCATAATTGAGTACAATGTCCCTTTTGGGATGTACCTTACCAGACACCTGCAGCAACTGGAAAGACCTCAAAAGTACCTCACCAAGAGGATCAAAGGGCTCAAACAGATGCCATATGCTGCCCGGTTAAAGAAACTCCAGCTCTACTCAGTGGCATACTGCCTGTTCAGAGGCGATCTGTGCCTGACTTATAAAGCCATGTCCAACCCGGAATTAATGGACATGCTGCACCTCAGAAAATCCAAATCCCATCGAGCTACGCGCTCGAGAGACTTGAACCTCAGCACTGAAATAAATAGGACATGCTGGAGGGACTTATTCATAACCCAGAGGCTCCCTTCACTCTGGAATAAAATCCCAGTCCAGGTTAGGCAGAGTCCCTCATTGACTCTCTTCAAGAGGAATCTTGATGAGTGGATGGGAGATCATAGGTTTACCCCGGGTATCACTTCTGTGTCACTGTTAGACAGAGGCACAGTATACTAACCTCGAAAAAGGGCATAGCAAAATAAATTTAAAATGGGTGGAGAAAGCCAAACACATTCTGGCTAGGCTTATAAATGCCCTAGGGCAGATAGCCTAGTATGAACCTATGAATCTATGAACCTATGATCCAAAATAAGGTTGCTGCCTTAATGTAAATGTGTAGACATATGTTGTGCATATAAAACTTTGAAATTATTTTTACATTTTAGAGTAGCAAACTAGTCACACTTTGAACCAATGTATACTTTTCAGTAAGTGGGCTTGTTGTGCAACCCAGAGCCTCAGGGTTAGATTACCATACATACTATTGCCACTACTGTTGTAGCATGCATCATGGGATTGCATATCACTCTACATGAAGTGAGGGAGTACTTTTAAAACAGTGTGCGTACACATGGTACTTTTTTTTCTCTGTGGTTTTTCCTTCTGTCTGCCATCCTTTAGCCCTGTTCTATACGTCTGGTGCCCTTTCATACCAGCAAGACTGAGAAATCCATAACAGGAGAGTGAGGGTTGACTGGAGGAAGTCATCGTACCGGCAGCCATAGAGGTGGTTTATGCCATTCATGGCATCTGATAATACAGCCCAAGAGGGCATTTCTATTAGGCTCTAATCCCATCCCTTTTAGATAATGTGAATGTTTTCACTGCAGCAGCCAACAGTGCAATCCCCATGCGTCTGTGTGTTCTGCCAACAGAGTAATGAAGCCTATTATGTTCCGCTCGATAACACAACCAATCTCCCTTATAAGGCAGAATGAGCGATGAGATGATGATAACATTATGCTCGATCAATGTGTGGAACATGAAGGGGTGGCACTATAGCAACACATAGATGGGGAGGGTCATTTCTGTTCATGAACTACATTATGAGAGTTGTTATGCATATGTTCTGTTATTATTTACTATTTAAACATAGCCACTGAGTGCAGTAAATAGTTGTGATTGTAGTAGTAGTATGTCTTTATAAGAATGGTCTGCTTAATTTGTTGCATAAGATATTCTCAGGCCAATGCTCTTACCTTTTGCTGTACCCTGCACTGCATAAATTTCAGTTACCTGTATAGATAACAAAAGTTCATATATAACTGAGTTATAGTGGAGCTATATGGAATATTTGTTCTGTAAAGATGCAGTTCATATTTCAGTGTCTCTTTTGACGTGGTCATTCCTTGTCTTATGAGTCACATTTGACTCCTAATGCCACAGTGTGGACAACCACCGCTACCTTTTGAATTTTCAAGGAAAAGTAAGAAATGGAAAAAGGTTGAAACATCTTCCTTCCGTGTCACACATGCACACACTCATACCTATGGGCAGTTTAGAGTCTCTGATCTTTAGACTTTGCCATTGCAAATCTTTTCTCTCATTGTGGTTGGTCATTTTATATGTTTATAAGTACACATACAGGATTGGGGGGGTGAATCTTACAGTTCAAACCTTTTACAAATGTTATACGTTTTATTCTTTGGAGGAAGGGCAGTGCACTCTGTATCCATTTGTGTCTCAGTATTTCTGATTACTTGTGTGGTTTATATTTTTTCATGCAGTCTTCAGGTGCCCAGATGTCTAGCCTCTGGTACTTTTAACAAGTCATCATTCAGTCACCTTACTTGTCACAACTTATTACTTGCCACAATTGCAAAGCTGTCTTGTATGTGTAACCTGCACTATAATGTCTCTACTGTACTTTATATTGTTGAAACTGTGTCAGTAGGAACTGGTAGATCATGAGAATACTTAATGATTTAATTACTCTGTGGAATGTACTGGATATAGGAAGTAAGCTGCTGATTGTAACAGGAGCAAAATGCGGGCTATATGATTACCGCCCTTCACTATTACTTTGTAGCAATATTGATGTTCACTGTAGTGATCACTTATGCAGCATATTCTCAATATATGGCACATAAATGTAGGCAGATTCTCAGTTTCTTGCCAGACTTCAGAAGCAGCAAGTTTTGTAAAGCTGCTTTCAAAAGTGTGTGTTTAGTTATTTTTATGAATGTTGATGGACTCAAGTGCTTCAGTGATTTGCTTTGTGTTACCTGTGTTAGACAAGAGAAGCGAGGTATTCACTGACTGTTTCTAGCGGCCTTGAACAGTTTTACTACTAAAGCCCTAGTCCTGATATTGCGTTTTCTGAGGCTTCAATGGAGCAGGTTGGCAGGCTCGTGATTAAATTTAGCAGCTCAGCGAGATGCGTTTTATAATGCCGTTTTCAGAAGTATGTTTTGTGTGTGTGCTGGGGAGCTCATCAGTCAGTGATTTTTGTGTTGTGTTACTTATAAGAGAAGAGAAGGGAGGTATTTGCTGAGTGCTTCCGGGTTGAACATCCTTGTCTTGTACAGGTTCCTTCCTGCTATTCCAGCCCTGACAGGGTGTTTCCAGAGGACTGACTGGAGAAGAACACCAGGCTGAGTGAGTGGCAGCTTGTAAGCATATTATGCACAAAGACACAGAGCTGCATTTTTACTTCTGTTGCATTTGTGTATATTCACACTGGAATGTAAAAAATAGTAAACAGCTTGTTGGTGTCCAGTCTAGAAGCAAAGCTGACTGCCAAGTTTCACTGTGGAAAAGAATTGTTCAATTAATTGTTTTTGGTACTTGGGAAGATTATGAAGCTTAAGTTAGTATTTTAAATGCTGGAGAACTTATTGCAGCATAGTACATGAAATTACTCAAACTAGTTTAGGGACATCTCATCTAATATTCCAAAGCTGTTTCCTGAGAGTTGCTTATGCATAGTGAAGAGGGTAAGAAAAATGTTCAGTTCAGACCATAATTTAAACAATCACTTAGTTTTCATAATTAGGCAGCTGTGTATATTGTTCAGTGTATTCAATGCAGCATGTCAGAATTTCAGTGACAAGTATGTACTTCAGTGCTCTGTCTAGAATAGGTTTCAGTGCCTTGCATCCACTGGTTTCTGGGAGAAGCTGCAGTGTCTCTATGACTCTGTAAAAGGATAAAGATGGTTAGCAAAAATGGATAGATGGATGGGGGTTCCCTTCAGAAGCTCGAAATACTGAAATGTCGAATTTCAGTATTTTGAGTCCAAGCAGGCGGATCCACATAATAGCGAAAGTTTAGAAGTGCGAAATTCAAAACCTCGAATACCGGAGGTTTTGAATTTCACGCTTCTAAAGTTCCACTATGGTCATGTATTCAGATAGGTGTGTGTGTGTGTGTGTGTGTGTGTGTGTGTGTGTGTGTGTGTGTGTGTGTGTGTGTGTGTGTGTGTGTTAAGGGGATTGGGTAGGGGCTGTGGTATGTGTCAGTGTGTTTTGTTGCTGTGATGTGTGTGTGCGAAGAGAAAGTAGCTTGTGTGGTGGTGTTTTGTGTGAGTTTGTATGTAGTGCAACCTCGGAGTGAGAATATTTAAGTAGGGGGGGTGCAGGGGAGCTTGCCCCCCTGCTTTCATGTAGTAGAGTGATTGTGTGTGTTTGTGTGGTGGATGGTGTATGTGTGTGTGTGTGTGTGTGTGTGTGTGTGTGTGTGTGTGTGTGTAGTAAAACCGCAAAATTCAAAACTTCCGGTATTCAAGGTTTTGAATTTCGCATTTTTTACTTTTGTTGTTTTGTGGATTCGACTTCTTGGGCTCGAGATACCGAAATTTGAGATTTCAGTATTTCGAGCTTCTGAAGTGAATCCATGGATGGCTCTGTAATACTGACCTATTGTATTCTGTGAGGAAAGACAGGATGATTATTTAGCATTCTGTTTGTCAGATGTATAAACTCCTCATCACCTAATGCTCCTGGAACTTTGTGGCAAATGTACATGAGGGATACCATTAGAATGAATGTTGCACATAATTGGGCTGGTCAGACAGAAGACATAATTTATCAATTAGAACTTTTGACTTTCCAGTGGCTAATGGGAAGCTATAAGACAAACACCTGAATAATTGTACTGTACATAGATAGAGTGAAAAGAAGTAAACTCCAGGAGAAACACACAGAGTCAGATATCATGGAAATACAAACTGATATAATATGAAAATCAGAACAAAAAGAAGGAAGCAGTTAAGAACAGAACAATAATGTGACCATGTCTTAGTGCTATCGAGTAAAGAAGCAGCAAATAATGTTATATATGGAAGGCGGTACCATATAGCATCAATCATTACATTCTAGAAATGAGAAATTACCATATTTCACGAACAGAGAACTATTTTATAAAGATGAACTTTTCATTAGACGAATATATATGCAGAGGTAAAGCTTGAACATCATTAGCGCTTATTAGGGCAAAGAGTTCTTAGCAGTAAGAGATGTTCTTAAGACAGAAAGAGAGAATAGGATGGAATGTGTCGGTGATAACACTGGATTGCAGTTACATTTGACATATTTTGTAGCTAAGGATTTAGGAGAGACATATAATGTACATCTGACTATAAATATTATTCTCTGATTTGCACAAAATATAAACATTTAATTGATAGCATTAGAAATTAAATTTTGATTAAATTAATTACATTTTATAATACAAAGCCTGTAGGGCAAAACCTGCCCAACTAGATGAATTGACAGTCATTTTTGAAAATTATGAAAGGGTTGGAAAAGTTGGGTTTTATTTAAATTTATCAGGAAAAAATTACTATTTCTGCTAACAAGAAGCAGTAAATTCTCAATTATTTTGGAAATGAACTTGGGACCTCAGCAAACTGAACATTAGGACAAGGTAATACAGTAGTGTTCATCACAGCCTGTAGTGGTTTGAAGAATAAAAAGAACTGAAGTATTGACAGTGGAATAATTTGTGAAGTTTTGTATTCTGATTATAACTGGGCCTAACTGATACATTCTTGTAGTATATACACTAGCAACAGGCACTCAAAGAATAGAGGGACTTGTGTGGCTGTTCTTTCTGGGTGTGCATTGAGACCCACAATCTAGTAAAACTAAGTTGAATAAATTATTAGAGAAATACATACCTCTCAACTGCTGCTATTTAGGCATAGCACCATTGTTTTGGCCCTCAGATTTAACCTTGCTTTGTCTGCATTTTAAAGATGTAGAATAGAGCAACTGTAAGGTAGGCAGCAGTACTTGCATTCCTACTTTCTCCCAAGTCTTACAATTTTGACTTTGATTCTTACATTAGGGCTGGCATTGCCTCTCCTGTCCTGAAAGGCATGCTGTGGCTTCCAACCATAACCAGACTTATAGACCTTCTCATTGCTCGATGTGCTCTGTCTCATATATTATGGACCCATCACAGTAATAAACTTTATGATGAACATTGAAAGGTTATGTGGTTAAATTCACCAAAGAAGAAGTTCAAGTAATAAGAACATTGCTGCAGTAGGACCTCCAACCTACCATCCCCCCTAGTCCCCTTATTTTCTTCTTGGGAATTGTTGACTGTCTGACAAACTATGTCACTGAACAGATTTTTGAATGACTTCACAGTCTTACATGATCCAGTCCATGTAATTCAAAACTGAATGACTAGTGGGGTGATAAATCTTCTGTTTTCATCTCTTTGTGATTTAATCTAGCTTATTTCAGGATCTTTTAGCTAGACACCTTGATTAACCTTTTCCCTTTTCATAGGTTCATAGGTAGGTACTAGGCTATCTGCTCAAAGGCATTTATAAGCCTAGCCGGAATGCGTTGGCTTTTGCCGCCCCCTTAGATTAGTTCCCTGTGCCTCTGTCCAGCAGAGCTATTGAAGTGATCCCTGGGGTAAACTTTCTGTTTCCCATTCACTCGTCAAGGTTTCTGTTGAAGAGGTTTAGCGAGGAGCTCTGATTAATGTAGACTGTATTCTTGTTCCAGAGCATGGGAAGTCTCTGGGACAGGAATCTGTCCCTCCAGCATGTCCTATTTATTGTTGTTGTGAGGTTTAGATCCCTGGAGTGTGTGGCTTGAGAGGATATGGTTTTCTTTAGGTGGAGCATGTCCATCAATTCTGGGTTGGACATGGCCTTGTATGTCAGGCAGAGATCACCTTTGAGTAGGCGGTATGCAACTGAGTACAGCTGGAATTTCTTCATTCGAGCTGCATAGGTCATCTGCTTGAGGCCAGTGATCCTCTTGGTGATGAACTTCTGTGGTCTTTCCAGTTGTTGCAGGTGTCTTGTAAGGTACATCACAAATGGGGCATTGAACTCTATGATGGGTCTGATGAGTGATGCATAGAGGGGCCCAATGACCTCTTTCTGTCTGGATGCAAACCCTTTTGTGATTAGGTGGGCCACATAGAAGGATTTTCTATCCACTTTGGCAATGTGATTATCAAAGGAGAGGTTACTGTCTACTTGGGTCTCCAGATCCCTTATTACGTCTTCCGTAATTAGGGGACTACCACCTATGTGGTAGTTTGTGGGTACTTTGTTTTTTCCAAAGGGGATGATTATGCACTTTTTGGCATTTAGCTTGAGGTCATGGTTTTGACACCAGGTGTCTGTCTCAGTGAGACCCTTTTGGAGGATGTCTGTGTCAGCCGGAGAGTCAGTTTTAGCAACTAGTTTGCAGTCGTCTGTGAACTTGGTCAGCCATAGTCCTCCTGTGCTTGCCTGTACCTCTGAGAAGTATATGCTGAACAGGAGGGATCCTAGGACTGAGCCCTGGGGAATGCCACTTGTAACCGGTTTAGAGTCAGACCTAGCTATCACAACTCTTACCATGTGGTTTCTGTCCGTGAGCCAGTTGGCAACCCATCTCGTGATTTAGGGGTTTATGTTCAGGCTGGTGAGCTTGTCTATAATAACTAAGTGGGGAATGGTGTTGAAGGCCTTTGCGAGGTTTAGGTAGGCTGTGTGTACCAACTTTCCCTCGTCTATAGCCTTGGTAACTGTCTCAAAGAAGTCCACCAGGTTTAGGAGGCATAATCTCCCCTTAACAAAGCCGAACTGGGTAGGGTCCAGTGTTTGGAGGTTTCTAATGTCTCTGTTAATGAGATCCATGATGATGCATTCCATAGCTTTGCAGACCAAGCTAGTCAGGCTTATAGGGCAATAGTGCCCAGGGTCCGTTGTGGCTCCACCTTTGTGGAGAGTAATAACCATTGCTGTGCACCCCTCTATGGGCATGTAACCTGTGTAAAGGCTGAGTTTAAACAGTGTGTTTAGGTGAGGGGTTAGTTCATCTTTGAGCTCATGTAGGACGCAGCCTGGGACACCATCCAGTCCCATTGATGCTGTGTTTTTGGCTTTGGAGAGGGCTGTTTTAACCTGAGTGTCTGTGATTTCAGGGGCACTACATTCTTCTGGTATAGCTATGGGCCCTTATGGGGGTGAGAGGGGGGTGAAGTTTGCACTGAACCTGTCTGCCAGGATGTTGGCTATATCGGTCGGTTCAGTGTATTTTGTGCCATTCTGCAGTAACTCCGAGCAGATCTGAGAATTGCCACTTAGATTCTTGACATAACTAAAGAATGCCTTGTGGTTATCCTTGGAGTCCATGGCAATTTTTCTTTCGAAGCTAGCCTTGGATGATTTTATGAGGGAACATAGTTTCTTGCTGATACTGATCAGGGATGTCTTCCCTTCTTGGGATTTTACTGTTTTCTGTACTATTCCTCCTTCTATTGTATAGCTTGTTTATGGCAGGGGTCCAGCAGACTGGTTTTCTTTTCTTGGAGGAGTGAGTCTTGGTTTTGTTTGGGATAGCACGATCCATGCATTCTTGTAGGTGCCCGTAGAGTTAATTAGTAAAGGATTTTGCAGCTTGGACAGCGTTATCCTTTAGCATGGGGGCTTTCAAACTTCCCACCTCACTCTTAAGTAACATGAAGTTTGCTTTTGAAAAGTTTTTCACTGTGGTTTCTTTGACCGGGGGTGGTGGCGGAATGTAGATATCCAGAGTGATTAGTTTATGGTCAGAGCTAACCAGCGAGGGGTTGACCTCCCATGTGGAACATCGGTCACCCATGTTGGTGATGACCAGGTCCAATATGTTGTCACCTCTGATGTGGGTGTTGACCAGTTGATCCTGGGTGTTTGAGTTTATAAATTCTAGGAAATGTTGGGCAAGGGAGTTTGTATTTGAGTAGTTCTCCCAGTTAATGTTTGGGTAATTGAAATCACCCAATATCAGGGTGTTTGGTAGGACCTTTATGTTTCCCAGTGTTTTCAGAAATGTGGAGTGGGGGTCCTGGGACATGGTGGGTGATCTGTAGCATGCTATAATTTGAATAGCAGTTTTGCCCATTGTTAGTTGCACGTGGATGATCTCTGAAGCATCGTGCTGTGCCTCTAACCTGGAGGTGTGGGTATCCTTGATGAATATGGATACTCCTCCGCTTTTTGAATTTCGGTCCGGGTTTTGTGGCCGAAATGTATGGTATCAGTTGTAGCCTGGTAGTGCTGGGGTGCTCTCTGGAGCCTTAAACCAGGTTTCTGTTACTGCACATATATCTATTTTCTCCATACTGAGGAGTGCCTCGAGTGCATGCAATTTGAGGTTTAGACTTCTGGCATTGAGCAGCATTACCCTCAGTTTTTTGTTACTTGTGCTATTTACTGCGGTGGTTTTGTCTTTTGAACCTTGCCTAAAAAAGGCACTATGGGGGTGGCAAGAGCCTTGGCCAGTATTCAAAAGCCTAAGGGTGACAGGTGCAAGCCGTCTCTAGTGAAGCAGCGTGCCTTGTCGAGCATGTCATCCCAGGCTGACAGACACTGGATCCCCTTTGAATGACACCAGAACTTAGCCAATTGTTGAAATTGATAATTTTTTTCAATATACCATGGTATCATTCTTGGTGAGGGCAGGATGCTACTCAGGGTCAGGGTCGTACCGGCTTGGGCTACATGATCAGAGAGCTCCTCCATGTCTCTTTTCATGTAGTCCAGGGAGGTACAGCTCAGGTCATTCACACCAACATGGACAATGACAGAGTCATATTTGTACTTGTTCTGGAGTGACCTGAGTGCTTGTGTTTGTGTTGGATCCTGGCACCCGACAGGCAGCTAACAGTAATGTTTTCCTTGTTCAGCCTAGTGAGTGGTACATCAGTGTGCTTGACTATAGAGTCACCTATTACTAGTGTGTTGGGTATGTTATTTTGCCTTAAGGGCTGTGATTGTGTGGCACACTGGTTTTGTGAAGTATGTGTTTCATGGTTTGTGTTGGGGGGTGGAGGTTGCTTGGATGTCTGCTTTGGAGGTCTTTGTTGCTTTTGCAGATTTTTATTTAGAGCCTCCGAGTATGTTTTTGTGTATTTATGTGTATTTTTTGCCGGTGCTGGTTTCATAGGTCTATGTGAGACTGGTGGTGTGATGCAAGTAATTCCCTTCTCCTCTTGACTGCCTGTTCCAGTCTTGGGTTGAGAGAGCTTAGCCTCCAGTTTGGCTGTATAACTGCATCTCTCGCAAGATGGAAGGAGGAGAGGGTTGTCTGTGTATATGAGGCAATTGTTACATTGTCTCAAAATGCCCATATTCACCAGATGAACTGGAGAGTACACCTGAAACTGCCCTTTAGACATGCCTGGATAGTTTGGATAGATGATTTATTCATACATCACAGTTAAAATCACCCACAGCAGTAATGTCCTTATGTACAACAACATGCTGTAATAAACCTTCAAATAAGATACTCCTCTCAATAACATAAGCATGTGCATAAACCACTAAGATTCACATTGGACACCCTTCTGTCCTAGTGTAAACAATTAAACCGTTAGCTTTCCATATTATCACATCTAAAGTTTCTATATCAGAATTCATAATCAAAACAGAAATTGTAGAGATTTCCTCATATACGAACCTTCATGTTATAGTATTCCCACAGAAAGCAAGAAACTATTCTCCTTGGGCAATATTCATAAGTTTCATACTCAAACAACTAATTGTATCTCCTTCTACTAGTTGACACCAATTCAAAACAACACATCTTTTTAAAACACCATTAATACTGTCAACTTGTTAGCACATTTATAATAATTGTTGCTCTTTTTATGATCAGTAGAATTGTGTACAGTACTGCCCTTGAATTTTCTTTTTTTAATTTTTAACTCTGTTACCAATACATGACTCTGCAGTACATTCCCAGAATCTTCAGCAATCCATTTCCCCAACACTGAATATAAATTCATAAAATCAGCTAAAATTTATGAACTGCGCATGAATCTCAGTGCACAGTTGTGTTTTGCATTGTTTTTTCTAGTCGTAGATTGTAGATGTGCCTAGCTGTACTAAAACCCATACTTGGATAGATTGTTGCACCCAGGTGAAGAATGCTGGATGTTTTCCTCTTATTTATTTTTCCTCATTTGCTAAGCTCATTGATAGTGGCTGATCCATGAGGGACCCATTTCAGCCACAGTCTTGGAGTTATAGCAAACAAATGCGAAATTTAGTAGTATGATTTAATACAACAAAGTAGTACAACCTATTAGCACATCAGACGTAAATGTACAAGTAGTCAAGGTAAATATGTTCAGTGGAATATAATATTAAGGAAGTGGTAAGTTCACTAGAAACTTTTTTATATAAACTTTATTCAGTTTCAAAACAGAGGATCAAAGGTTAATTTCTGCAAAGCTATAAGCAGGAGAGAAGAAACATAAAATAAAATGTGGAGACATTCTGAGGGGACAAGCACAGTAAGAGTAAAATAATGTTAACAACAATCCAGTGATTAGGATAGTGAAGTGTAGGCAGCTGTAGGTTGAAGGGTGAGTTCGACAGATGAAGCCAAGATTTGATCAAAGAAGCAGAAATGGATACTTAGCTTTATGTAATGGAGGGATGACTTAAGCTTTATGAGACTCCTTATGTAGGTAGGAGAAAGTAGGGCAATGTGAAATAAGGATACCCAGACAATTCTATAGTAGTAGGAGCAATGTGAAATAAGGATACTTAGACAGTTCTATAGTAGTAGGAGCAATGTGAAATAAGGATACCCAGACAGTTCTATAGTAGTAGGGCAATGTGAAATAAGGATACCCAGACAGTTCTATAGTAGTAGGAGCAATGTGAAATAAGGATACCCAGACAGTTCTATAGTAGTAGGGCAATGTGAAATAAGGATACCCAGACAGTTCTATAGTAGTAGGAGCAATGTGAAATAAGGATACCCAGACAGTTCTATAGTAGTAGGACAATGTGAAATAAGGATACCCAGACAGTTCTATAGTAGTAGGGCAATGTGAAATAAGGATACCCAGACAGTTCTATAGTAGTAGGAGCAATGTGAAATAAGGATACCCAGACAGTTCTATAGTAGTAGGAGCAATGTGAAATAAGGATACCCAGACAGTTCTATAGTAGTAGGGCAATGTGAAATAAGGATACCCAGACAGTTCTATAGTAGTAGGAGCAATGTGAAATAAGGATACCCAGACAGTTCTATAGTAGTAGGAGCAATGTGAAATAAGGATACCCAGACAGATGTCCTTCATGGATGCATCTGCAGTCATAACAACTGGGTTGTCCTGTCATCAGGCAGCCCTTCGGTCGGCCGGATTCCAAAGTCTGGGTCCGGCTTCGGCATGTCGCACTTCACCCGACGTCATCTCTGCTGGTCTTCGGGTATAAAGGCATCAGCCGACGCCATTTTCCCCAGTCTTTCTTGCCGCGTGGCCAAGCAGAAGCTGTTCGCAAGTGCCGGTCGGTCAGATCCAGAGATTACTACTACCGAATACTACTTCGAAGACTTCTAAAAAGCTAAGTACCCCGTTGGGGACTCTTTCTTGCCTCAGCCGATGTCAGAAAAAGTCAATAACTGTTTAACTTGTGGGAAACAAATACCTCATAAAGATTTCCACTCTTACTGTTTGCCTTGCTTAGGCCCAGACCACGACGTAGCAGCCTGTTCAGCCTGCGCTTCCTTCAACCGACGAACGCTAAGGCGTCGGTCGGAGTTTGCTGAACAGTTTTTCGGCTCAGACTTTGCGTATATTATGCCGTCGGATCCTCCGACTACCCAAATTATTAAAAAACACAAGGAAAAAGACCGACACTCGCGGTCCGCGGTTTCGGACGAAACCACGGTGAAGCAAGCCGCGAGTGTCTCGGTTTCGGCCGAAACCGAGAAAACTGGTCAATCTCCAGCCGAATCCATGGCTACTACTGAGGCTCCTGCTACCTTACCTGAATTGGCCTCAGAAATTTTGCCTACAACCGTGGTTTCTACTGATTTATCAGACACCATCCCTTTGGATATCTCTACCCCAGCACGTGGTGCTGCTAGACCCCCTGCAGCCATGTCTATCAAGGCCTTTGCCAGGGCCAAAGCAGCCAAATCTGCTAAGGCAGTGCCTGTTAAACCTCCCTCACACAGGCCCACTTCTAGTTCACAAATGCTTACTCTGGCAGAAGATTTAATATCCTTAATTAGGGGATCCCAATCTCACCCAGACAGGGCCTCTCAGCCCCCTGAAAAGAGACCTAGGACAGAGCCCCGAGCCAGTGTCCTCTGAGACTTCTGCGGATGACGACATTTCAGAACAGCCAGAGGACCCTTTTTCTACATATGAAGACTCCGATGCTGAAGAATCCATTCCAGCTGCCTCGCCACCAGAGGAATTTTCCTTTGGGGAAACCTTGCATGCCATGAGAGAACAATTCCAATGGCAGGGACAAGATTTCTCAGACTCAAGAAAAAAGGCTTAGGACCTTCCTACACTTACCACAACATAGGCCCTTAGCTATACCTCCTGTTTTACCTGTTGTGGATGACGCATTTAATGATGTCTGCACTGCTCCTGATTCTTTACCTCCTGCCCCTGCCAAACCTGATAGATATTACAGGGTACCTGACACTCATCACCACCAATACAAGGCCCCACTGGCAGACCCCGAAACTATTTCCCAGGGGCCTAAGGCAGTAGCCTCAACCACAGCAAAAAACCCTATTCCTTCAGAAAGGGAATCCAGGTCCTTAGACAGATGGGGGAAAAAGTTTACACCTCTGCTACTCTCTCAGCTAGAGCTTTAAACTGTCAATTTCACATGATCCAATACCAAGAGTTTATGCTTGATCAGTTAACTAAGAAAGTATCCTCTGATGAATCTTTAGACAAGAAATATGTATTAGAAATGGTAAATAACATACAACAGGTTAGTAACCATTCCTTAAAATGTGGCTATGATGCACTGGAGGCTTCATCTAGATCAGCCATGACTGGCACAGTGATAAGAAGACATGCATGGCTGAAAGAACAGGTCTTACCGGATCATGTTAAAGCAAAGCTATTAGATGCTCCCATGGATAAGGCCAGTTTATTTGGTACACCTGCCCAGCAGGTAATGAAGAAAATGGAAGAAAAGGCAAAATCTGTACAGACAGTTAAAGATTTCTTACAGGTTCAGCCCCCAAGGTTTAGCAGAAACTGGCCTGCCAAAAATTGGTCCTTTCCTGACTCCACAAGATCCCAAAGGGGCAGAAACAGACGATCCAGAGGCAGAAATCAATCCAGAGGAGGTGCCTACAGAGGACGACAGTGGCAAGGTAATAACAGAGGCAGAGACACAACCACTGCCACTGCAACAGGACAATCACAGTGACTTGACTCTAACTCCGCCTACCAGGGAGCAAATAGCAGCACCATTAGGCGGAAAGTTAGCCTTATTTTCGAAAAATTGGCACTATATCACAAAGGACAAGTGGATTTTGCAAACCATAGACCAAGGCTACCGGTTCCACTTCCACACCTTGCCAGTAAAAAGAGGAATGCCAAACCTGCCTCCAAATCAAAAGATAGAAGCTCTACAGCAGATAACGAAATTATCCAAGATGAGAGCTGTGGAAAGAGTACCAATAACAGAACAGGGCAAAGGATTCTACTCCAGACTCTTCCTAGTACCAAGAAAAGAGAAAAGTTGGAGACCTATTCTTGACCTGTCCATCTTAAACACATATATCATTGTCCCAAAATTCAAAATGCTGACCCTACAGCAACTTCTTCCCATGCTGGGCAAGGAGTGTTGGCTAGTAACTCTAGATCTCAAGGAGGCATACCTGCACGTCCCCATTCGACCCAATTGCAGAAGATACCTCAGATTTCTTGCAGGATCAGAGCATTATCAATTCTCAGCATTGCCCTTTGGCTTATCTACTGTGCCCAGAGTATTCACAAAATGCCTGGCATCAGTAATCGCTCACTGCAGACTACAGGGAATCCAAATTTATCCATACCTGGACGACTGCCTGCTACAAGCGGACAACAAAAGCAAGCTGACAACAGATTTGCAAAGGGTCATTTACTTGCTACAAGCCCTGGGATACACAGTCAACTTACAAAAGTCAAGGCTGATACCATCCCAGACAAGAACATTCTTGGGCGCTGAATTGGACACAGTAAAACAAATGGCATTCCTAACTACAGAAAAACAAAAGAACTCCCTCTTTACTTCTTGGCATTAACAAGACAGAACAAACTAACAGCAAGAAAAGTTCTGCAGGCCTTGGGCTTCATGGCATCATGCATAATCTTGGTACCACATGCCAGACTGCATATGAGAAAACTACAGTGGTACCTAAAGAATTTATGGTCTCAACACAGGCACAGCCTAGAAGCAGAAATACCATTAATCCCATGCCTAAAACAGGAATTCCTCTGGTGGGCCCAAGCATGCCAGTCAAACCCAGGCCTACCCGTCCACAAGTTTCGAACAAGCCAAACCATCACAACAGACGCCTCAGACCTAGGATGGGGGGGCGCACATGCTGGACAAATGCGTACAAGGATTGTGGACTCAGGACCAGCTGCACTTGCACATAAACCAAAAAGAAATGCTGGCAGTAAAACTGGCAATCCAAAAATTCAGACCATTCCTCAAAGAAGGCCATTTGATGATAAGGACAGACAACACCACAGTCATGTGGTACATCAACAAACAGGGAGGCACTCATTCATACCCCCTATGCAGAATGACTTTGGACCTTTGGAATCTGGCTGTCAGCTACAACATCCAGTTACAGGCAATATTTGTACCAGGAAAAGAGAACACCCTAGCAGACATGTTAAGCAGAACCACCTCGGATGCTCACGAATGGATGCTACACCCAGACATCTTCAAGACCATCACAAAGAAATGGGGAATGCCACAAATAGATCTATTCACTTCCCCTCTCAATCACCAGCTCAAAAAATTCTGCACAAGGACATTCCACCCACTTGCATGGAAGGTGGATTCTCTTTCCTTCAGCTGGACAGGTCTGACAGCATATGCATTTCCACCTCTTCCCTTGATACACAAGGTATTACTGAAAATCAAAGAGGAACGTCCAAGGATAATCCTGATAGCTCGAACTGGCCAAGACAACACTGGTACCCACTGCTGAGGAGCATGTCTCGGGAGAAAATGTGGTCAATACCCTGATGCCTTTGATGTTAACTCAGAACAACTACAGCATCATGCATCCAAACCTAAAAACTTTGCAGCTGACTGCCTGGAACATCACATAGCAGCAACTAAGTCAGATCTTTCCCAAAGGGTTAAAGACATTATCCTTGAAGCCCGCAGACCTTCAACAAGAAGGAACTATGCAGGAAAATGGAAAAGGTTTGTCATTTGGAGTACTGAAAGAGGAAAAGATGTGTCAATATAGATATTGCAAACATTCTGGAGTATTTGGCAGAGCTTTTACATACAGGCCTGTCCTATTCCTCCATCAAGATACATGCATCAGCTATTTCAGCAGAATACAGCTTTGATCCACCTGTCTTTTCACATCCTCTACTCAGGCAGTTCCTCAGAGGGATCAAGAATGTAAAACCTCCAAGGAAACCACCATTACCAGCATGGGACTTGAACTTTGTGCTAGAAAAGTTGACACTCCCTCCGTTGAACCAGCAGCAACAGCAGATCTACAGCACCTATCATGGAAAACTGCTTTCCTACTGGCGATTACCTCACCAAGGAGGGTTTGCGAACTACAGGCCTTAATGGCAGTACAACCCTTCCTAATCTTCCATAAAGATAGGGTGTCCATGAGAACAAATCCTACATTTATGCCTAAGGTGGTATCCAGAGTGTCTTTAAACCAGGCAATCCACCTACCTACCTTCTTTCCCAATCCACAAAACAGAGGGGAAAGAATGCTGCATACCTTGGACGTACATAGACAGCTACGCTACTACCTGGACAGAACCAAAAGTAACAGAAAAACTGACCAGCTTTTGGTAGCCTATGCAACAGGGAGGGAAGGAAAAGCAATTTCCAAACAGACAATCTCCAAATGGATAGGAAATTGCATAAGATTTTGTTACTCCTTCCATGGAAAACCAATTCCACAGAACATAAGGCCTCATTCTACAAGGGCTACAGCCACTACCACAGCTTTCTTACGAGGAGTGGCAACCAAGGACATTATTGAGGTGGCTACTTGGACCTCCGTGCATACATTTGCCAAGCATTATAATTTACCTCTACATTCTAGATCCCGAGCAGGGTTTGCCACTGCTGTATTGCAAGGGATCCTAACCACACCATAATTTTATCATCCTCCTCCCCTAGTTGGCTATGGTATTCTACCCAGTTGTTATGACTGCAGATGCATCCATGAAGGACATAGTACAGTTTTGTACCTACCATAAATGTAGATGTCCGAACTGGATAGCATCTGCAGTCAGGATTACCCTCCCTCCTTCCCCTCTGTGGTACTCCTAGGGTATTTATCCTCCTAATAGCTAGCTGGGGAGGGGGAGTCTCTTATGGTGTATTTGTTTGTATATATGTACATACATGCTTATTTTTTGTGTTTGCCTTCTATCTTTTTGGAAACATTGGCATTTATCCAAAATTTAGCCTTCCAAGAGGGCAACTGGCATCTGGGGCAAGAAACACTGAGGAAAATGGCGTCGGCTGATGCCTTTATACCCGAAGACCAGCAGAGATGACGTTGGGTGAAGTGCGACATCAGCCAAAGCCGGACCCAGACTTTGGAATCCGGCCGACCGAAGGGCTGCCTGATGACAGGACAACCCAGTTGTTATGACTGCAGATGCTATCCAGTTCGGACATCTACATTTATGGTAGGTACAAAACTGTACTTTCTATAGTAGTAGGAGCAATGTGAAATAAGGATACCCAGACAGTTCTATAGTAGTAGGAGCAATGTGAAATAAGGATACCCAGACAGTTCTATAGTAGTAGGAGCAATGTGAAATAAGGATACCCAGACTGTTCTATAGTAGTAGGAGCAATGTGAAATAAGGATACCCAGACAGTTCTATAGTAGTAGGAGCAATGTGAAATAAGGATACCCAGACAGTTCTATAGTAGTAGGAGCAACGGGCCTTATAAAAAGAATTTACAATTGTACTTAAATATGTTACTGATACATGTAATGCGGTATGAATTCCAGGAGGAGTCATTGCTGTGCACGTTGCGGGTTCAGCGAAGAACACTTCTGGCTAACATCAAAAACTGAAACAATACTGACTTTGTGAACTTTAATCGTACTTTGACTTAGGAATGGGATCCATTCCCGTCATGGTGTTAGAAACTCAAAAGACTTGGAGAAATTTAAAAAAAGTAGGAGTAAAATTTGGTTATGAATGGCATGAGGACAGTAATTCAGTGAAGTACTTTTAGGAATGGGTCCCACAGCTTGGGTGCAAGTACATAGAAGGTGTTCCCTGTGGAGAAACGGGAAGGGCTAGGCCTACTCAGTATCTGGTTATTTCTGGATTGAAATTGTACCTGGAAAGGAGTTTCTCTGATTGACAGGCTGTGACTAAGTTGGGAGGGGTCACTATATAGGGTTTTGTGGAGTAAGCTAAAGAGTGATATAACTGTACATTCTTAATAGGAAGACATTTGGCACAATGAAGGGTGTCACACCCAGTACTGGTCATTTTTTTGGGCAGAAGGTAGAGTAAAGCAGCAGACTGTTAGACAGGGTTTGAAGTGGTCTGAGTTTTTTTTTTCCTGGGATACATAGACAAGTAAAGGAAAGTCATATTCATGCTAAGATTGCAAAACATTTTTGTAGAGAGCCCTTAAGCCATTAGGATGAGACCATGTAAAATTTGATGACAATCATTAAGTTTATGATTCATTTTAGCCTTTAAGATGAAGGTGTTAAGGAGGGATGAATTAACTGAGGGGTCTAGTGTCAGTCCTAGGAAATTGCTGTTCAACTGTTCAATTGCATGAGTGCTGTCTATGAAGGGGGTAGGGTTAGCTTAACCAACTTATGAGGTTACTGAAAAAGCACAACTTTTTTTTTATGTGAGAATTCATTGTGAAGTGTTTAATAGCCGTTTGTAGGTTATGGGTGATATTTTGCAGTTCCAGGGTGGTAATTGCTAGAGGAGTAGTAGAAACCAATGCCATTCCTTATATAATGATGGATGTTTTTAGATTATATGGTAGAAAGTTGATGTAGAGGCTAAAGAGGATAGGGACAAGTGAAGAACCCTCTAGGATATCTACTGTGATTTGATAGGGGAGTAATATGGAGTTGTTATATTAAGATAGAAGGTTCTGTTGGACATATAACATTTGAACCATTGTATTGTGGAGGAACCAAAGCTGGACATGGCAAGTGAAGCGGCAGAGTGTGCTTTACATAACCACTGTTACACTGTTACAGTTAATTAGTCTAGATTTAAGCAGATTTCCAGAAGCTTGAAGTACAACTCATTAATGTTTAGTTTACTAAGTCACAATCCCTAAACAAATAGAGTCTCAGCAAGTGTGACTAGGAGGACTGACACTTAAAAGTGTTTTATAATTTCACAGATAAAAGCCTCTGTGCTCTAGGACAGTCATCAAAATTATATTTTGCCATTGCCATTTTCCGGAAAGATATATATATATAGATATATATATATATATATATATATATATATATATATATATATATATACAGAGGAAGAGGCTGGAGAAGAAGAAGTGGGATTGTCAGAGAGATGAAGAAAGTAGACATGAGTATAAGGAGATGAGGCGCATGGCAAAGAGAGTGGTAGTGAAGGATAAGGATAAGGTGTATGGAGAGTTGTATGAGAGGTTGTACACTAAGGAGGGAGAAAAGGACCTGTACCGATTGGCTAGACAGAGGACAGAGCTGGGAAAATGTGCAGCAGGTAAAGGTGATAAAGGATAGTGAGGGAAACGTACTCACAAGTGAAGAGAGTGTGTTGAGCAGGTGGAAAGAGTACTTTGAGGGGCTGATGAATGAAGAGAATGAGAGAGAGAAGGTTGGATGATGTGGGGATAGTGAATCAGGAAGTGAAACAGATTAGCAAGGAGGAAGTAAGGACAGCTATGAAGAGGATGAAGAATGGAAAGGCTGTTGGTTCAGATGACATACCAGTGGAAGCAGGGAGGTGCTTAGGAGAAATGGCAGTGATGTTTTTAACCAGATTGTTTAATGAAATCTTGCAAAGTCCGAGGATGCCTGAGGAGTGGAGAAAAATTGTTTTGTACCTATTTTTAAGAATAAGGGTGATGTGCAGAGCTGTAGTAACTACAGAGGGATAAAACTGATCAGTCACAGTTTGAAGTTAAAGGAAAGAGTACAACACCCCCCCCCCCCGGCCGTAACCAGGGTAAAAAACTTCTCAAAAACTGACTACATCCTCCTAAGGGAGGGTATAAGCAGCGTCACACCACCGCCCACCTCAGAGGATGCAGACATATATGCTGAATAGTATCCCAGTGCAGTATACAAGCACCTGTACAACTGCATGGACTCAGCCATACCCAACAGAACTAAAACCTGCTCCTCAAGGAAACACAAACCTATGTGGTGGGCATTCTCTATCAACAGGCTTTACAACTAAAGGAAGAAACTGTTGTCCAAAGGTAAAAAGGCACAAATCCCCAATTGGAAAAACTCCCTCCTTAGCCTTAGATCACTAGTGAAAACCTCCAAATACAATTATGAATCGAAACTAGCCTCCGAAACAAAGGCTAACCACAAAGCCTTTTTCAGTTACGTCAGAAACCTCCATGGCAAAGCCCAGACTTGTTCCAAATTAGTTCTTAATGGTGCCCCTTACACTGATCCTGTTGACTTAGCCAACCTGCTAGCAGATAGGTTCAACACAAACTTCACCCACCTCCCCCCAAAAGGCCCATTCGACATCCCTGATACTTGCCCCACACTTCACATTTCCATAGACCAAGTGTTAAAGGCCCTAGCTAAGGCAAAGAACACAGCTTCCATGGGACTTTATAGTATCCCAGGTTGTATTCTGCAACATCTCCAGCAAGAACTAGCCTCACCATTGAGCACCCTATTCAATCATAGCCTAAGTACAGGCTTCATTCCAGCAGAGTGGAGAACTGCCATTGTCATCCCTTTGCACAAAGGTGGTGCCACTACTGATCCTGGAAACTATCACCCATTAACTTGACCAAGGCACTGGATGAGGGAAAGCCAGTGCTCACAGCTTACCTTGACTTGGCCAAAGCCTTTGACACCCCCCCACTTGGCATCATCGAAAAGCTAACAGAACTTGGCATAAATCCCTACCTCATCAGGTGGTTGGCCAACTGGCTCATTGATAGGACCCACAAGAGCAAAATAGGTGCCACTACCTCCAATAGCAGACCTGTCACTAGTGACGTCCCTCAGGGATCTGTCCTGGGAACCCTATTGCTTGGCATCTATTTCTCAGAGGTCCAGGCAAAGACAAAAGGCCTGTGGCTGACCAAGTTTGTGGATGACTGTAAGTTGGGTGCTGTCATTGACTCCCCAAATGATATTAACATACTTCAAGAGGGTCTCACAGCAACAGATGACTGGTGCTAAAGTCATGGCCTTAACGTAAAGGAAAAAAAATGTATTATCATACCATTCGGCAAAAACACGGCCCCTACTGAGTACCACATTAGCGGCAACCCCCTAAGCATATAACCTGTGGTGAGAGACCTGTGTATACAAGTTGACAACAATCTCACATTTGACCATCATGTAGCGGTAGTGTCAGAAAAGCCTTTTACTTGATTCATCTCATAAATAAAGGGATTGCATCCAGGAAAAAGGAGGATGTTATGTTGTCCTGTCTCGCCTTCATTCTTGCTGGTTGGGTTCAGAGCTGCGCATTGGATCTGACTAGGATGTATACTAAAGCTGGAGAGCTCTCACTGGCTCGAGGCTACACTATATACCATGATGCCTAGAGGTTGTTCCCTGGATATCGTTTGCCGCTTGCAGCTTCGGGATGCTCTTCACTGGCTCAGGCTAAGTCAACTTCTCTTTTTTCAATATATTTGTTGCTAAATTAGCAAAATTCTTAATTGTCTAATAGTCGCTTAATTTTACTTTATCTGTAAGTCCTTCCTTCGCCCTTTTATTCTTGTTTTTTTCCTATCCTTAGGCCTACTATTTAGCTCTGCCTGGAGGAATCCATTTTAGTTAGAGGATTTCTTCCACTTTCTCCTCAGCCCTTTTCAGTTAGAGGGCTTTTTTTCCCTTTTCCATTTTGACTTAGAGGCGTCTCCTCAGTTACAGGAATGCATCATCTAAGTTAGAGACCCTCCTCTAACTTTCCTCTATTCCTTGTCTTCTTTAAAAAAAAAAAAATATATATATATATATATATATATATATATATATATATATGTATATATGGGTACATATCACAAGATCGACAACTTAAAATGTCGACAGTTACTTCACCGACAATTCAAATAACCGACATCGCAAATCACGGACGTTTAACAGGTAAGGGATGTAAATTCGCTACTCATGCCTACCATGGTTGCATGACACTGCCACACTTACTAAACCATGGTAGGCATGAGTAGCGAATTTACATCCCTTACCTGGTAAACGTCCGTGATTTGCGATGTCGGTTATTTGAATTGTCGGTGAAGTGCATTTCGACATTTTAAGTTGTCGATCTTGTGATATATATATATATATATATATATATATATATATATATGGGTCTACCTGATAACACTGACACGCCAAAACACTGACAACGAAATAACCGACACCACAAAACCGAAAGTTCAAAATCACGAAACTTCACATGCCCAACAAACCACAATCCCGACAATCAACAAAACACAGACCTTATCCGAAAAACACACACATAACACAAGCACACCAAAAACCTTACAAACCTACACTAAACCTTACATGCACAACTATCTATGTACTAACCTTAACCCAAACCCTAACCCTAAGGTCCATCACTAACGCACACTTACCCGCACCCTAACTCACTTAATCTGCCCCTAACCCTAAAGTCCATCACTAATGCACACTTACCTTATCTGCACCCTAACCCTAACTCACTTAATCCACCCCTAACCCTAAAGTCCATCACTATCGCACACTTACCTTACCCGCACCCTAACACTAACTCACTTAATCCGCCCCTTACCCTAAAGTCCATCACTATCGCACACTTACCTGACCCACACCCTAACGTCCCTCACTATCACACACTTACCTTACCCGCACCCTGACCATAACATCTGTCTCTATCGCACACTTACCTTATCATGTCAGTGACCTCAGCGTCGAGCTTTTCAACTGTCAGTCTTCTCCGTTGTGGATCTTCCAGTGTCGGTTATCTTGTTGTCGGTGTTTTCCACTTTCAGCATAATCAGGTAGACCCATATGTATGTATATATATATATATATATATATATATATATATCTGCTTTTGCTTTTCACCCTTTGCTCGTTTATTGTGAAATTGTGTTTTACTTCTGTATTGACTTTTGGTTACTGATAATTGTTTAGTCAGGATGTCGAAGGAGGTTAAACAGTCAGGATTTAAAAAGTGTGACTCGTGCACACAAAAGATGTCTCTTACTGATGGTCACACTAGCTGTGTGTACTGTCTAGGTGCCATTCACCTGCAGGATTCGATCTGCCACGGATTCAGCTCCAGGGTCCTGCAGGAATGGAAAAACAAGATTATTCTTAGGGGGTTGTTAAAAGGGCCCTTTGACTCACCAGTTGAAGGCAGTTAGGCCTCAAAAACTATGGAAAAACCTTCTAAAACTTCTTTGGCTCTGGGCTCAGAGCCATCAAAGAGACATGATAAGCCTATTCTGTCGGATCTGACACCTACCAGTTCCGACAGAAAAAAATCCACTTCGGCTTCACTTGTGTCTTCGGAGCCATCAAGTGGTCAGAAAAGGAGCTGGTCACTGTCATTGAAGCCAATTTGGTTGGTACCACAGTCTCCATTACTTCAATCGGTGGCAGGTAGCCACAAGTCTTCACATTCCTCTCGTTCATCTAGGAGCCTTTCGGACGATGATGTGGAGTGAGTGGATAAAAGGTTGCTTCGCACACCGGCCTTGGCGAAAATTCTCTCCAGCCCAACCCAGAAGGTCATGAAGTTGACTCCAATAGTGTCTGTATCTTTGGTTCCTCCTCCAATTCAGTTGAGTTCAGAGCCAGAGTGTCTGGAAGTCCTTGTGGTGGAACCTTTGGTTCCGAAGTCCATTCCTGAAGTTTTGGTGCCGATCTCTGCTCTGACCACTTTGATGCTGTCATCCATCAAGGGGTCTGTGGGCCGAGGCTCCCTTTTTGGTTCTGGGGGGTAGAGTCGAACCAGACCCTTGTCGGATCCGACTCTTCCACTAGAGCTTCAGCGTAGGTCAGTTCAATTCCCACATCTGCCTCGGAGCCCTCATCCTTGGCTTGGGGGAGGTCTCCTGGCACCTCAGAGTGGGAGTCTCTCTCAGCTCTGGATCGGGATACCTTCGAGGTGATGAGGACTGTGCTTTCCTCTGAGACTACTCCACCTTTGGCTACAGCTACTCTTCCCCCCAAGGACCCAGTGTCAACCTCTACATCACTCCTCCAGCCCCTGTATAGAGAACCAATGCCCCAGGATGCCCCAATGGGTGAAACCCTCTCTTCCAAAACCTCCCTGGAGCAACCCCTCGAGGAGGTCCCTCAGAAGAGAACATGTAAGAGGAAACACATAGACTCCCCTGAGTCTGTCACATCATATACTGACTTAGAGGAATTGGGAGGGTCCCCACAGTCACCCTCTGAGGATTTCTCATTTTCAGACATCTTAGAGATCCTGAAACAGAGAGGTGGCTGGAAAGCCCTTTCCCCTTCTGAGGATGAGTCGGTATTCCTGGAAGCATTTGGTTTTCAACCCTCCAACTCTTGGGTGTCTTTGCCTTTCAACCAGCTACTGGGTGTAGTCAGTCAGAAGGTGTTGGGCTCTCCAGAGTCTGTGGAGCCAGTTCCAAGGAGACCAAACAAATTTATTACAGCTCTGGAGGACAAAGAGTTTCTAACCAAGGGAGTCCCGGTAGATGCTATGCTGAAGGAACTAGCTAAGACTTCTGCATCTGTCCATCCGCCGAATAAGGAATCTCGTATGATGGACAGATACGGGAAGCGTATGTTTTCCTCAGCGGCCTTTACCCTTTGGTCGCTGAACTACCTATATCATTTTACTCGCTTACAGAGGGATCTCCTTAAGGGGTTAGGAGGTACCCTACAAGGTGCTACAGCTCAGGGACTATCTGACAAGATTAACTCTTAGCTTGCGACCTTAATATCTATTATTAATTCCTCCATGTGCCTCATTTCATATGTGGCCGATGGCACGAGTAGGGCAGCAGACACAGGAATAGCTCTGAGGAGACATTCCTGGATGCATCTTTGTGAATTTGCTGAACCCTTCATGTCTTCCTTCATTGACGCCCCTTTTGACGGCTCATCCCTGTACAGGCCAAAAGTGAAGGTGACCCTAACCAGGAGTGAGCAGGATGGCAAGACTCTATCTGCTGTGGGAGTATGTTTTTCTTCCCCAACAAGACCCTATCCCAAGGGCCAGAAGAGTGGAAAGATGTGATTCCGGAAATCCAAGGGAGCCTTGCCAGACACTCATGGTGAATTTTTCCCCAGGGGCATAGGGGGAAATAACAATGAAAGACACCACCCATGCAGCAGAGGGGGTCCACAGAACCAAGGGAACAGAGATATGTTCTTGAGTCATTCCTTCCAGCGCTCCTGAAAGGAGGCCCACCTGTCTACCTCTGGAGGCAGTCAGGAAAAGATTATCACTGTACCCAAAAGCCTGGCTAAACTTGACTCAGGACCAGTGGTTACAGTCCACCATATCCAGGGGATACAAAATTCCCTTCTCCAGTCCTCCCCTTCCATCAAAGTCCTTCCCAGATATCCCACCCAGTCAAAGGGATCAAGAAACCCTTGAGATCCAAAGGTTGCTAGAAAAAAGAGCCATCCAAGAAGTCCCCGCAGACCAAGTCAGATCCGGAATTTACTCAAGGTTCTTTTTAGTTCCAAAAAAGACAGGGGACTGGAGATCAATTCTGGAGCTCAGCAGACTAAAAAAGTTGATCAGAAAAACGAAGTTCCAGATGGTAACACTGCAGTCAATACTCCCTTTTTTGGGTCAAGACAATTGGATGTGCTTGATAGATCTTCAGGATGCGTACTACCTTATCAAGATGGACAGGCAATCCAGAAGATATCTATGCTTCCGGCTGGGAGCCAGTCATTACGAGTTCAGAGCTCTGCCCTTTGGTCTCACTACAGCCCCCAGATTGTTTACAAAGTGCATGGCAGTAGTTACGGCTCACCTGAGGCATCAAGGATTCCGGGTGTTTCCATACTTAGACGACTGGCTCCTGACCGCCACAACCGTGCATCTACTAACCAGGACAAGAGACTCCACCATTCATCTCTGCTCACAGCTGGGTATTACGGTAAACTTAGAAAAATCTGCCTTGTTGCTATCTCAGCATATTACCTTTATAGGGGCAGACTTAGACACAAGAAACATGGTGGCAAAACTGCCTCACGAAAGAATACAGACGCTACGCCACCAAGTGTCCATACTGATCAAGAGGAAAAAAGTGCAAGCCAAATTTGTCCTCAAAGTCCTAGGTTCAATAGCAGCAACAATCATATTAGTTCCATTGGCAAGTCTACACATGAGGATACTGCAGTGGCTTCTCTTTGCCCAGTGGTCTATGCAGGATTTGCCTATGTCTCGCAAAATTTTTAACACAAATGCCTGCAAGAAGGATCTAGGAGAGTGTGTTGAGCAGATGGAAAGAGTACTTTGAGGGGTTGATGAATAAAGAGAATGAGAGGGAGAGAAGGTTGGATGATGTGCAGATAGTGAATCATGAAGTGCAGTGGATTAGCAAGGAGGAAGTAAGGATAGCTATGAAGAGGATGAAGAACGGAAAGGCTGTTGGTCCAGATGACATACCTGTGGAAGCATGGAGGTGTTTAGGTAAAATGGCAGTTGAGTTTTTAACTAGATTGTTTAATGAAACCTTGGAAAGTGAGAGGATGCCTGAGGAATGGATAAAAAGTGTTTTGGTATCGATTTTTAAGAATAAGGGTGATGTGCAGAGCTGTAGTAACTACAGAGGGATTAAACTGATCAGTCACAGCATGAAGTTATGGGAAAGAGATGTGGAAGCTAGGTTAAGAAGGAAGGTGATGATTAATGATCAGCAGTATGGTTTCATGCCAGGAAAGAGCACTACAGATGCGATGTTTGCTCTGAGAGAGTTGATGGAGAAGTACAGAGAAGGTCAGAAGGAGTTGCATTGTGTCTTTGTGGATTTAGAGAAAGCATATGACAGGGTGCCTAGAGAGGAGTTGTGGTATTGTATGAGGAAGTCGGGAGTGTCAGAGAAGTATGTAAGAGTGGTACAAGATATGTACGAGGGTAGTGTGACAGCGGTGAGGTCTGCGGTGGGAGTGACGGATGCGTTTAAGGTGGAGGTGGGATTACATCAAGGATCAGCTCTGAGCCCTTTCTTATTTGCAATGGTGATGGACAGGTTGACAGACGAGATCAGACAGGAGTCCCCGTGGACTATGATGTTTGCAGATGACATTGTGATCTGTAGTGAGAGTAGGGAACAGGTGGAGGAGACCCTGGAAAGGTGGAGATATGCTCTAGAGAGAAGAGGAATGAAGGTCAGCAGGACTAAGACAGAATATATGTGGGTGAATGAGAGGAAGGATAGAGGAATGGTGAGGATGCAGGGAGTAGAGGTGGTGAAGGTGAATGAGTTTAAGTACTTGGGATCAACAGTTTGGAGTAATGGTGAGTGTGGAAGAGAGGTGAAGAAGAGAGTACAGGCAGGATGGAGTGGGTGGAGAAGAGTGTCAGGAGTAATTTGTGACAGACGAGTACCAGTAAGAGTGAAAGAAGGTAGTGAGACCAGCTATGTTATACGGGTTGGAGACAGTGGCATTGACAAAAAGGCAGGAGTCAGAGCTTGGTGTGGCAGAGTTGAAGATGTTAAGATTTGTACTGGGTGTGAAGAGGATGGACAGGATTAGGAATAGGTATATTAGAGGGTCAGCCCAGGTTGGAAGGTTTGGAGACAAAGCCAGAGAGGCAAGATTAAGTTGGTCTGGACATGTGCTGAGGGGGGATGCAGAGTATTTTGGGAAAAAGATGCTAAGGATGAAGCTGCCAGGTAACAGGAAAAGAGGAAGGCCTAAGATAAGGTTTATGGATGTGGTGAGAGAGGATATGCAGGTGGTTGGTGTGACAGAGCAAGATGCAGAGGACAGGAGGAAATGGAAACAGTTGATCTGCTGTGGTGACCCCTAATGGGAGCAGCCGAAAGAAGAAGAAGAAGAAGAAGCCTGCAAGAAGGATCTACAGTGGTGGCTCATTTCCAACCAGGTAACAATAAGCAGGCCATTTGTACTTCCCCACCCGGTAGCCACAGTGACCATGGACGCTTCCCAGATAGGGTGGGGGGGCATTATCTGGGACAGACGGTCCAAGGGACTTGGCAAGAATACGAGTACCACTTGCACATAAATATCCTAGAGATAAGTTGTGTGTTGCAAGCATTCAACAGAGCTCTATCAATAGGTACTACTGCAATTCAAACAAACAATATGTCAGTGGTGTGGTACATCAACAAGCAAGGGGGAACCATATCCTACACCGTATGTCGGGAGGCTCAAAGAGTATGGCAAAGGACAATTTCTTCTCAATTCTTTCTGACTGCAACGCACATCCCGTGGAAATCCAACATAATAGCAAACAGGTTAAGCAGGGCAATCCTTATGCCTCATGAGTGGTCCCTGAATCAAAAGATTGTGAACAAACTTTTTCACAAGTGGGGCCAGCCTTGCTGCGATCTATTTGCCACATCCATCAGCACCAAATGCAGTAGCTACTTTGCCCTAGTACCCCCTCTGGGGGAGTCATCAAGGAATGCACTTGTGCACGATTGGCCCCTGGGACTTCTGTATGCCTTTCCCCCATTTCCTTTAATACCCAACGTACTCCAGAAAGCCAAGTTGTTGAGTTACAAGCTGATTCTCATTGCTGCGTACTGGCCTCGCCAAATATGGTTTCCATTCCTATGGCCCCATCTCCTGGAGGAGCCCTGGATCCTGGACCCCATGCCGGATCTTCTGACTCATCAGTCAGGGACGCTCCACCCCTCTTCAAAATCTCAAGCTGACAGCTTGGTTACTCCACTTCCAATCTTAGCCAGGCTTCCTGATCTATCCCCGGCAGTAAGGCACATTCTGGTTTCATCGCACAAGAATACAACTAGGAAACTTTATGCGAATAAATGGAAGATGTTCTCTTATTGGGCAAACAGAAACAACATAGACCCCTTTACAGCTCCTATATCTGCGATTCTAGAATTCTTAACAGAAATTTTTGATGAGGGTGCAGCAGCAGCCACTGTAAGAGTGCAACTAGTTGCTATTTCAAATTATCATGTGGGAGACATGGGGTCAAATATCATGTCCCATAGATTATGCAAAGGTTTTCTCAGTGGCACCTTTCTTCTCAGGCCCACCTTAAGAGAACCTCCACCTCCATGGGACCTCTATTTGATACTGTCGGCCTTGACTTCACCCCCCCCCCTTGAACCTGCCTCCTCATGTTTACTAAAGTTCTTATTGTGGAAGACAATCTTTTTAACAGCAATTACCTCCACTAGAAGAGTTTCAGAATTGCAAGCTCTGTCTATCCATCCTCCTTATTTGGTCTTTTATAAAGACAGAGTCCCCCTCAGGATTAATCCTTCCTTTCTACCAAAAGTTTGTTCTGAGGCCAGTTTGAACCAGTCTATTGAGTTACCTGTATTTTTCCCTTATCAGTCAACAAGGCAGAATACAAACTTCAACAGTTCAATGTTCATAGACAATTATGTTTTTACTTGCATAGGACCGAAGAGTTTTGAAAATCCGACCAACTCTTTCTTTCATTTTTAGATAACAGGAAAGGTATTGCAGTTCCAAAAGTCACCTTATCAAAATGGCTAACAGATACCATCACCTATGTATATAACTTGCATAACAAACAGTTGCCAGGAAAAGTTAGAGGGCATTCAACTAGAGCCATGTCTACTTCTACTGCCTTCCAAGCTAAACTTCCTTTGGACTCAATTTGTGTGGCTGCTACATGGGTCAACCCTCATACCTTTATCACTCATTACAAAGTAGATGTGGCCTCTCGGAAAAGGGCTTTTTTTTTGGATCCACAGTTCTGAAGAGTTTATTCCCTTGAGCCACCCAAGAAGAAGGTGCTGGAGACACTGTTTCAACCAGCAAGAGTGAAGGCAAGATAGGACAACATTACATAAAGAAGTTATGTACTCACCATAATGTTCCATGTTTGTTGTCCATAATCTCGCCTTCATTCTTGCGACCCACCTCCTTTCCCCCTTCCTAGAGGATTGAGAGGAACTTATAAACTGGCTTATAGGTGCCTGACTCTCTTCATGCCTGTTTTCAGAGTAGGGGCAGCGCATCTATCACAGTTTGTTCTTATTGCATGAGTTGGTATAGTCTAGTGTTTGTTTTCTTAAACAAGATCGGGGGAACAACTGCTAGGCATCATGGTATATAGTGTAGCCTCGAGCCAGTGAGAGCTCTTGAGCTTTAGTATATGGCCAAGTCAGAACCAATGCTCAGTTCCGAACCCAACCAGCAAGAATGAAGGTGAGATCATGGACAACAAACATGGAATGTTATGGTGAGTACATAATTTATTTTTATTACCTCTCTGTACTCCTCCATCATTAGGCCAATAATTGAGTACAATGCCCCGTGTGGTATGCACCACTCCAAACAACTGCACCAACTGGTAAGGCCACAGAAATACCTCACAAAGAGAATCCATGGCCTCCAACACCTGTCCTATGTGGACAGGCTCAGATCACTATCACTATACTCTGTATCATATAGATTGCTCAGAGGTGATCTGTGTCTTGCCTACAAGGCAATCTCAGATCCTGCTCTACTAGAGATGCTCCATATCTGTAATTCTAACTCCTTGTGTAGTACCCATTCAAAAGGCTTATATCTAATATGTGACAATAACAAAACCTGTTGGAGAGACAGGTTTGTCTCCCATAGGCTGCTCCATCTCTGGAATAGACTCCCTATACACGTCAAACAAAGTACGTCGCTGAACCTTTTCAATCGCAAGCTTGATGAGTGGATGGGAAACCACAAATTTGTCCCAGGGGTTCCACCTGTGTCCCTCAATGACAGGGGTGACATGTGCTGTTTGTGGTTTCTTTTTTTGGGGATAAACTCTTGGCTATGCTTGTAAGGGCCCCAGAGCCATTAGCCTAGTAATCTCCTATGATCCTATAATCCTGTGATTTTTTAGAGTCTAGTAATCTCTGCTTGTCTAACTGATAAATTGAAGAATGAAGAAAAAGACCTGTCTTTATCAATAGGATGGAAGTTAAGTATTGGGAAGACGAGGGAAACATGAGAATGGTAAGAGAAGTCTAAATGCTAGTCAAAAAAGAACAGCGCAAAAGAATAGGATGTAAACAGGGAAATGCAAGAGGGAGTGGAATAAAAGTGTTAAAATTGGTAAAGTGAGTGGTGTAACGGGCAGGGAAAGATGGAAAAGGAAGAAAAGTTGAATGTCAAGAAAAGTAGGATTTTGGTAGGGTAAGAGGGTAAACAAGTTTGTAGAGCTAATATACACAGGCAAGCACAAGGAATATAGTGTGGTAAAGGAAAGTTGTAGTTATTAGGTAGTTAACTGACTACAAATGAGTAACAGATTACTGAAGTGTTGAGGGGATATTTCAATCTATCAGCAGATACATACTTCACTATTCTGGTAAGTGGAAGGTTACAGGCTTGACTATTCAGGTAAGTGGAAGGTTGCATTCTTTAGTTATGTGACTCCATACTTGCTGCAGGTTAGTGTAATGACAAAGTAGGATTTGCATGATTTTGTAAAGTTGTTACGGTTTTCTATAGTTCTTAAGTCCATGGGTACAAAGTTCCATTCAGTAGCAATAAAAAGCATTGCTGTTGTGCCACTTATATCGGTGTTGGTGGGTTTTTTTGTTGTTTTTTTTTTGCACTTGTTGGGGCTATCTGATGTAATAGTCCTACTGGGAGTGTACCATTTATGAAAGGATCTGAGCCCAGAACTATTGCTATCATGAGGGCATAAATATGAGGTGGCTGAGTTTAGTTCATTTTCGTCTGACAACCATAGTACATTGTTAAAAATGTGGCAGGTGTGAAAATTCACTATATATTGGGGTGTGAATTCAGCTACTCTACAGAATGCAGATTGAATAATCTGGTTTTAGATTTATGTAACATTCCTATATATTGAATACACCTGCATAGAAGGTTTGGCATTAGAAGTGTCTTTGTTACAGAGACTTTTGTTGATGGGGATAGGCATTTGTTATTATATAAAGGGGATATTTTTTTTGTTTTTGCATTTTATGATTATATTAGAGTATGCTGAGAAAGTAAGTTTGTTGTCTTTGGTGATACCCAAGTTGTTAACTGTGTTTCTTTTTATTTCAATTACTTAACTACTACTTCCAATGCAGCTGTTTTAATACATGTTAACAGAAAGGCTTGAAATTGTACTGTGGAATAAACTTGTTTTGTAGAAGTAGTCCTTAGGAGAATATGGAAAAATAAGTGATTATTACTGTTGTGTGAAGAAATATAAATCATGCTGATTTAGTAGACCCTGGTAAGGACAGGAATTTAAACATTATGGATACATTCGCATATATATATATCTATATCTATATCTATATATATATATATATATATATATATATATATATATATATATATATGGATCTACTTTACCTTACCAACACCACACTTCACCGACACACAAAACACCGGACCCTAATGACCGAAACCACACAACACCGACAATTCACAAATCCGGACACAATTACACCGACACAAACATCGTAAACTACACATCATACACAATCACATATCCACTAACCCTAACCCACACCCTAACCCTAAGGTCCAACACTACCGCACAGTTACCCTACCCGCACCCTAACCCTAACTCACTTAACCCACCCCTACACCTAAAGACTGTCACTATCGCACACTTAACCTACCTGCACCCTAACCCTAACTCACTTAACCCACCCCAAAACAAAATGCCCGTCACTATCGCACACTCACCCTACCTGCACCCTAACCCTAACTCACTTAACCCACCCCAAAACAAGATGCCCATCACTATCGCACACTCACCCTACCTGCACTCCAATAAGTCACTTAACCCGTCCCTAAACTAAACTCTGTCACTATCACACACTTACCTTACCCGAACCCTACCTCCCTACCTCCGACACTACCACACACTCACCTATCCCACACCCTAACCCAAAATCCCACAACAACGCACACTTACCTGACCGCTCCTAACTCCGTCACTATCGCACACTTACCGAGATGCGCTCACACGTTACCCTTGTCGCTCTGTCCGCTGTCGGCACATCACCTTTTCGGTAAACTTACCTGTCGGTCATTTCGTCTCCCTCTTCCACGTGTCGGTCAACTGAGATTTCGGTAAGTTAAAGTACACCCATATATATATATATATATCTATATTATATGCTTGAAGAGATTTTTCTTCGAACATATACTCATCGACACCTAAAGAGCGAACACTCTAAAGCGCAAACAGCTACATCCGCAAATTTTTTCCTTGGGAAAAATTTCATGGAGTCGTACACAAAAAACACAAACTTCAAAACCCTAATCAAGTGGGGGGCTTCACCCCCCACACCCCCTGACATGGGGGGCTGTGCCTCTCACACCCTCCTCTAACTAAATATACCAGCTCCAAGATCGCTCTACGTTGGGGAAAAGAGCAATTCCAGATAACAGCCAACTGAATTTTTTCCCAAGGAAAAAATTAGAGGATGTGGCCATAAGCACTGTAGAGCGTTCGCTCTTTAGGTGTCGATGATTATATGTATAATCATATAATATATAATATAGACCTCTATATATATATATATATATATATATATATGTGTGTATATATATATATATATATATATATATATATGTATGTATGTATATTAAGAAAGTAATTTTTGTTTACCTTTAAGCCACAATTCTTTAAATGAGAGTGGCTATGATTCCCTTTCTCCCTTCTGTGGAAAACCTCTAATCCCATGACAGTGTCAGCAATGGAGTGTGTGCTAAAAGTAACCACATAGTAACATAATGCATCTCCAGCATTCATGTGGGCAAGCGCCAGAAAAGATTCACATTACTTAAGTTTGTTTTTTTCTTTTCATTTTCAGCAGTTTTGTTTTTGGCTTAATTCATTAATCAGCATTTTTCACAGCATAGATTTGCTTTCCTCCATCCCACAGATCTCAGGAAGAACTTTGAGCAAGAACCGTTGGGAAAGGAGGTACCACTCGAACAGGAGGTATTATTACAGTGTCGACCACCAGAAGGCATGCCACCAACAGAGGTGAGGTTCACCACGAATGAGCTTTTTGTGTAGCAGATGAAGAGTTGAACTTAAAACGGAATAGTTTTGTTATTATACAGAGTGTAAGGAAAATTACGTCTTCTGTTAAAAAGTCTGTTTGACACACTCTTGGGGGATGCAAATTTCTTATTCTTAGCACAAAAAATGTGACATTCCCTACTCACTATAGTCCTAATAACCATCAGATATCATATGTTCATGCTAGTGCTAGCAAGGTAGAATTCACCCTTTCCTTAATTAACAGCAGTCAGTAGACGAGCAAAGTCATGCAACTATATCCTCTTCAGTATACTGCACTACAGGATTATGTGGTAGTAGGTACCAAGTGAGTACGTGATGATAGCAATGTACACATCGTGTGCATGCATTTTATCTATTTATTTTGTTCTTCAGTTTATGCTACCAGTTATCCGGTCTAGTTTTATCTGAAAATAGTCACCTGTGATTCACATACTTGTCCAAATACACAGAACCAGGAAAGAATACTGTCCAGTTGTGAAGTAGAAACACCTGTCTCTTTCTTGCACCATCATTTATTGCCCCACCATCCCATGATTTGTTAGAAGGTAATCAACTGCACTGGCTAATACCCTGCTCTTTCAGAATTTGTAGGAGTCATGTTGGGCCCCCTAGTTTTTGCCCACTTTCAGTTTTAATACCTCAATCAGAAACCATTCTTGTGTGACTTGTATCACCACCATTTCAAGAAAGGTTCTTTTTATATAGGTGACTCCCTGTCCTGTTTGAGTATTAAATATAATGCCTGTTTGTTATACCTACTTTCAGAGGATGACTTTACCCACGTTCCCTATGTTTTGTTATGCCACGCTCTCTTTTTCTTTGCTCAATATTGTACTTCCAAAATGTTCTCTCTTCCTTTCCTAACCAGATATGCAACAATATTTATCTAAGTATTAACTTTTATAGTCTTCACATCTGGAATGTCCTGCCATGCAAGTAACCTGTCACTGGCCAGTCTTCTAAAGCTTTTCTCCTCCCCAGTACATCAGCCAATGTCCTGCTTTTGGTTGAAGGACTTCAGTAGAATAAAGCATCCATTGATCAATGCCAGCTTCAGATCCGTCTTACTGTGCATTAGTGTAACATCTCATTACTGTGTGTAGTTCATCAGTCACCATTTTCATTCTTTTGAAGTCAGAAAAGTACCTCATAAGGAATTTTCCGTCTTTTTTCTTGGATGTAGTTACTGTTTACAATTGTCTGATTTCAGTTTAGAGGAAACATCTGTAGAAGTTAGTAGCTATTTGAGTTGTGGTAACAAATTCCACATAAAGACTTTCATATTTAGTGATTTTTTTTTGTCTCAGATCGGAGCAAGACATGGACTACTGTCCCATCCACTACACATCATTTATCTGAGGACAATCCAATGCCACTGACATAGTCCAGGAATTCGCTACAGAAAGGAGGTGTTTCAGGGTTGCAATGGCATCATCCAAGGCCTCCTTCCCAAGTATAATCATGTTTTCTGATTTCAGGGCTGTAGTACCATCTTAAAAGGCCTCTTTCCCAAGTGTAATCTTGTTTTCTTTGGCTTTCAGGGCTGCCTCTGAGGAAAGCACAGAGATTACTTTTCTTAAATTTGTTTTACTAATTTAATTTGCACAGAGTATTACATCTATCCTACTTGCTTAGACTGTTCCCCATAATTCATTCACCCACTCATTCTAGACTGTATTGTAA